>NC_039362.1:41532689-41832689 GCF_003573695.1 Papaver somniferum | reverse complement strand
ATACATATGCTCAATAGAATCACTACATCTCTGTATGTAGTGTTTGTTTTACATGTTTTCAAATGTTGTATATGCAATTTACTCTTACATATTGACATGCAGTGTGTGTTTCTATGCTCAATGGAATCACTAGATATTTGTATGTAGTGTCTGGTATACATGTTTTCATATGTTGTATATGTAATTTGAGACAACATATTGACATGCAATGTGTGATTCATATGTTTTCTGTTCAATAGAAACACAACATCTCTGTGAGTCATATGTTTTACATGTTTTTCATCTGTTGTGTATGTAATTTGGCACAACATATTGACATGCAGTGTGTGATTCATATGTTTTATATCTGTACTACTTATCAATATGTTGTCTGCATTTTGTAGTTATTGATATGTAATGATAGCATCTCAAATTGATATGTGCGCTTCATATTATTATCTGCCTGTAATATGTAATGCGTACAAAACTTTTGGTTTACAAAAACAGCAAAAACCAAAGGAAAGAAAGTAGTTGCTGCTCCTGAAGCAAAAAGCAAAAGAAAAACAGCAGCGGCAACTACTAAAGCAAAAGGAAAAACAGTGACAAAGGCTGCTACTCCTTCACCACCAGCAAAGGGGAACAAAGCACTTGTCCTGAGAGCTGCTACTCCTTCTCCAAAAGGAAAGGGAAAAGCAAAAAGGGGGAAAGCAAAAGCGCTCCAGAAAGAAGGTTTGTAATGTTAAAACTGAAGATAATTCTTAATAACGAGGGGGCAGTTGTGGTATTTGATATGTAGTTGTTTCATGTTCATGGTAGATACATTACCTACATATTTGATATGGTGTAGGGGAAGAGAAGGGGAAGAAAGCAGTTGCCTTGAGAGCTGCTACTCCTTCACCAAAAACAAAAGGGGGGAAAGCAAATGTAGAAGGTATGTAGTACAACTACATATAGAACAAAGCGTATGAATAATATGTATCCTTAATAAAATATGTTTATGAGTATGTAATGATGCATTGTTGTGCTTGTTTTTGGTATTAAGTGTTTTTACATTTTTACTGTGTCAAAGCAGATACATATGCCATACGTACTATTACAAATCGATATGTAGTTAAAATAATACGTAGTGGTATCTACTATTATATATCAATATGTAGAGGTAAATACTTATACTCTGATAACATATTACATATAAATATGTAGAGGTAGATACTTATATTCTCGTATGTACTGTTAATAATATGTAGTTTCAAGACTTGGTAGATATTACAACTACATATTGATGATGTAACTACATATTTGATATACCATATTGATATGTACTGTAATAGTTTTTGGTTCTTGTTATTGTGTAGGTGCTAATAAGCGTAAGAAACGAGATGGAAAACCACGAAGTTTATACCGTGGCGGTTTCAGGGGCTTGTGGGGGCTTGCGTAGACTATTAGGACCACTAAGAAGGCTATTGCGAAGTCCACTGAAAACCTTGAGTTGAGTGAGTTGCAACTGAAGATGATTTCTGAAGCATCATTCGGTAACCTGTTCCTAATGTTCTGGTACACAAGATTTGAGTTGGAACATTGGTTGAAGATTGAAGATGCAATGACGAAAATGTTACGCTGTTACGTTATGGGTCAAGATCCAAACAAGCTTAGATTTGTCTTTAAAAGGCATGGCCAACCGAATGAGCTAGTATCCACACCAGAAGAAATGGCACTTATTTATGGGATGCCGAGAATTTCAAATAGCGAATATCTTGATTATAGGCTTACACAAGTCAATAAAAAAAGTGGATGGCGTGAAACAGAATTTTTCAAAAGGACTTTTCCCACTGATATGAAAGCTGGTGATAAAGTGACTAGGCCAATGATTGTGAAGGCAATCTTGAATATCCTTAAACGAACACAAATTAATCTGAAAAAGAAGAAGTCTGATGAAGAGTCTCTGCAAAGCGTGGGTGATCAATCAAATGAAGATTCTGAAGAAGACGAGGAAGACGAGGAAGATGTCGAATATCTTGTTAGGATTATCTGCTTGTATATGTGCACTTCATTATTTTTCGCTACAAGTGATGCAAACGCTTTGACTGAAAAATATATTGGTTTCATTCTTGATCTTGAGAAGGCTAAGAATATTTCATGGCCTGACCTCATCCATTCTCATTTAGAGAAAGAGCTGAATGAAAACGTGGAATCCGTAGAACGCACAAATGGTTGTGCTATTTATTTGTTGGTAAGAATCTATTTATTTGTTTATTCTACTTCAAAATGTTTTTGTTTTATGTGTTTTCTACATTTTGATAGTATATCTAATACTGCATATCAATATTTTGAAGCCATGGTTTGCGGAGCATACCCATTTGGTGGCGCCCCAGGATATAGCGACAGAACCTGCAGGAATGTATGTGCCAAGAGTGGCTAGGTGGAATCATACAAAGATATGTGCTGAGTTCCTAAAGGATATTGATCTTTATGAGTATCAGGTAAACTTGCCGTACATATTTTGTCATAATAAAAATATATATTGATAAGTACACGTAGTTCGACATATTGATATGTAATTATTAGCATATCAATATGTAGTAGTTATTAGCATATCAATATGCTACTACATATTAGCATATCAATATGTATTAGTTATTAGCATATCAATTTGTGGTGATACATATTGATATGTAGTTATTAGAATTTCAATATGTAGTTCTCCCTGTGTATCTAATAGAGAAAGAACCACGACATGTTTTTTTTTGGTAATATCTAATATGTAGTTGATTTTTTACATTTATTTGATTTGTACCAGTTCCATGTTGATTTCAAAGATGAGATAACACACGAAGAAAGACAAATCCTTAATCGTATTTCAAGAAGGATTCAACAGGAAGCAAATGATGATGCTTTTTGTTTAGATGACAATTCGGAATCGTAAGAAGAGAAAGAAGAAGAGGAAGAAGAGAAGGAAGAAGAGAAAGAAGAAGAGACTCAGTATTGGGGGGAGAAGATTGGAAGATTAAATACGATGATTTGAGGAATACAATATCTGCCAAATGGAGTGAATTCAACACAATGCAGCAAGAGGGCGAACCGGTTGACGCTTCAAAGCTTGAGTTCATGTTGCATGATATTTACCGGAAAGCTTTCCCTTTGCAGAGAGAAGCCAGCCAGGAAGATTATGTTAGCTTGGGATGTACACCTACTCCAAGAAACCCCAATGAAGAGTTGAATGTGGACCAAATAGTTGAGAACGAAATACAAGGTTCTCCGGAAGATCAAACAGATGCTAATGTCAACATTCCTGAAGTTGGTTTGTCAACACCGAAAGATCAAACTCATGCTAATGCCACCTCTGAGGTTGAATTGTCAACAACTTCAGTATTGAAGTTCCATGATGTTGAAGTTCCGCGTTCTGAGGTTAAAAATTGGGCTAAATCTAATTTGGAGCAAAAAGTCAAAGAGATACAAGAGAAAAAGGGCAAAGAAAACACACAGGTAAGTAGCATATCAGTACGTAGTCTAAGTAGCATATTAATATCTATCTGTGACATATCAATATGTAGTGGTATCTACCATTACATATTGATATGTAACAGTACATTCTTGTATACCACTATCTATCTGTTACATATCAATATCTATCTGTTACTTATCAATATGTAGTGGTATCTACCATTACATATTGATATGTAACAGTACATTCTTGTAGTGGAACATATTTATATGTAACAGTACATTCTTGTGGTGGTAGACATAGCAAAAACTCAAGCTAAGTAGGTTTTTGTTGACAGTTTCAATTGATTTTTGCAGGTTGATCAACTTGAAGTTAGGCAGGAAGCAGCAAAGGAGTTGCTTACAACTATGCTAGAAACGAAGTCTTCAGTTGTAGTTAATTCGCAGAAATTTCCAGAGTATAACGCCGGATTGGCGGCGGAAGAGTTTCATTTGCTGGGTACCTTTGTTTACTATGATGTCGAGTTTGGAACACATTGAAAAGCTGTCTATGCCAGATTTTATAGAAATGGCAAACTCTGGCATTGGTGTTTATGTCGAAGAGTTTGCAGACCTCCTTCCAGATAACAACGATGGTCTTTTTGGTATTAACTTACGAGAACAATTTGATAATCTGTTTGGAAGAGATTTGCGGCCTTTACAAATTCCACAAGAAACAACTGAGCAACAAGAACCCATTGAACCGAAAGATGCAGGTGAAGTTACAGGTAAGCAACAAGAATACATACTTACAACCAGTTCAAAAAGTCATTTGGAGGTTGCATCACAAGATCCTTTGGATGTTTCATCACAAGATGTTCTGGATGTCCCCTCGCAAGATGTTTTGGAGGTTCCATCACAAGATCCTTTGGATGTTTCATCACAAGATGTTCTGGATGTCCCCTCGCAAGATGTTTTGGAGGTTCCATCACAGGTGAATGATATGTACTAAAAATCTCATTTTGTGTAGTTAATCACTACAAATCACTACATACTGATATGTATATCAGTATGGTAGCACTAGAAATCACTATACCATACAATCATATACCACTACATGCTTTCAAAAATGATTAGGTGATGTAACTATGTTTTATGCAATATAGATATTTACATATTTTTTTATGTTGATTAAAAATGCAGGAACAGTTTAGCCCAAGCCAGAAACAAAAATGGTAAAAGTGAACAAAAAGCGCGCTTCAAAGCCCGAAAAGCAGCAGGTAACAACACCCACCAGACCTGTTACTCGTTCCCATCCTGCAAAGAAGGTAGATGATATTTATGAGAGTGGAAGTAAGTTCTCACCATCATATAAAGGACCGAAAGCTGCAGCAGCAGAGAAGCAATACCGCTAAACAAAAAGAGAAAGCTTAAACTGCGCAAGTATTTCCGGAAACTGACTAAATCACCATTCTATAATGACATGAACGATGAACAAAAGAGTACTCTTTCCACATACATCAATAATGCAAAAAATCTTAGGTGAGTTCTCATTTGACACTTTTATATTGATATGTACTATTACTTTGTGTATGTACTTTTGATATACATACATATTTGTATAAAAAATACTGAGAAAGACATATCAGTATGTACTGTTACACAAAGAATACTAACCTTTACGTCGTTTATTTTCTAGCTCAATTGCTTGGAGAGTGGGAGAAGGTGGTCTTTGTGTAAGTGGAACTACAGTTGATGACTTGGTGCAGAACGATTTATTAGAACAAGATATTCTCAACTACGCATAATACAAGCTTAACACCAAATTTCAGAATGAGCAACCGATGCACGAAGTATACAGGAAATACTTGTCTGTGTTGCATCTGGATCCGTCCGCTTGGGTAAGTTGTTATCTTACACTACATATTTACTACAACACATATTCAAAAATTAAAAAAGTATGTAGGGGTAGGTACACTACATATCAATATTGCATAAAACAAAATTAGATATAAACTATTTCAAGTACATCCATGTTTTCAGTACAATGTCGAGTTCCCAGATAACCTCAAAGGAGCAGCACATGATTCTGTTTACAAACCAATATTGGCGATGGATGAAATTATCAAGAAGATTCTTGTACCAATGTTCCACCACAATCTTCATTGGACGCTACTTGAGTATGACTGCGAAAAAATGGTGTTCAACACTACAATTCTTCTAAGGCTGAATGGGGAGGTATTTGTTATCCACACGCCTGCAAAATGGCAGATTACATGTACGTACCTATCAACATGTACTTGCTGGAGAAGAACAAAGTAACAATGAAGAATGTAATAGTGAATGAATGTGAAGCACCTCAACAAGGGGAATCGCCAGACTGTCTACTGTTTGTGATGCATTTTATGAAGATGATGTCAAAAAGAAAATATGTGGGAGTGCCTTTGGGAGATGATGAAGAAGTGCAAGTGAAGATTCGTAACAAAAGGGTCCCGTTAGCATGCAAATTGCTGAAAGCATCTCCACCAGAAATCAGTTGGCAGATGACACAAAAATAGTCTTACTTGCTAAAAGTAATCTGACAGTACATATCACTATTTACCTATTTTATTTTCTTTTTATTCTTGGTTTCATTTCATTTCATGAGTTCAAGAATGTTCAAAAACATATATCTAATATGTACTGATTTTTAATTTGAATTTGGGTTTAACTTTAATGTAGTGATATTTCAATTGTGTTACTTAAACATGATTTTGTGTTGTTGATACGAAGGGGCGCTGCCCCCTCGACCCCCATGAAGATGGTGAATCAGCTGGAAAACCAAAAGATGTTCTAAATAATCTTAGTGGAAGATGGTTAAACCACAAACCAGTACATATTTAATTGTTTTATTGTTACAAACATCTAGTATGGTTACACTACAACCACTACATATCAGTATGTAGTGGTAGATACTAACACTACAATACTGACATGTAATTTCAGTATGTAAATACTTCACTACTGGTGATAGATACTGACATTTTGATAGACTTAACAACATATTTCATTATTCGAAAATAACTACAATAACTACATTTTGATAGACTTATAATGTTTCAAAAACCAAAAGATGTTCTAAGAAACAACAAAAACAGTATTTTCAGTACACTTGTAATGTATGTACTGTAAATGAAATACTTATTAACCAAATTCAGTTGGTACTGAAAAAATCAAAAAGAAAAACGGTAGAATAGAACAAGGGCTAGAGGAAAGAATTGTGGAAAAGGAATCTGGCAACATCATCGATATAACATTCTGCTGCACGTTCAAGCCTGTGATAAAAGAAAAAGAGAAATCAGAACACTACTTGCTTAAAAGTACATTGTATTGTATCAAACTTACTTAATTAAGACATTAATATGTATCTGACGGAAATACATACCTGACACAAAATCATTCTTCAGAAAGTTCATACTGTCGGATAAGATTGCATGTTGCCTTGTTGTGATGAGTCTTCAAATTACAGTTTGAACACTTGACAGATTTTCTACTAGTCTCATATGCAGACTTAATACATTTCCCCTTTTTCCTGCCTGGTGGAGACCTAATTACTTCTGCTGGGAGAACGATATCATCTACGTGATACTCATCGGGCCTGTGAGAAAAAAACAGTATCATATAAATGGAATGAACCACAACTACATATGAATATGTACACGGTATATTGTTGCTGAAAAACAAATATAAAAAAATGTAGTGGTATATACCATTACATATCAGTATGTAACATCCATATGTAAGTAGGTTTATGTTGACAGTTTCAATTGCTATTACATGTGTAAGTGGTATCTACCATTACATATTGTTATGCAAAATATGAAAATGTACTGATTAAAGACACATACCTGTCGTGGTTAGGAACGGGTCTAATAGCTATTGAATATAGCTTACGAAAAGTGGTAACTTTGAAATAATCTTCAACGTAATCAAGAATCCTTCCTCCAGATCTAGTAACAGCTGCAGTAGCGTGCAAGCATGGAAAACCATAAACGCGCCATCATTGGCAAGTACAAGTTTTTCTCTCTAGATCTACCATATGAGATCTGCACAATACATATTCATGTGTTATTTTTTAGTACACCTAATATACACAGTACATATTTATATGTTCTCACAGAAACACGGTACTTAAAAAAATGAAAGAGAAAGTAAATAACATTCAGATGATATAGATTATGGGTAAACGCTAACCTTGGAGAATGCACTTCATAACGATTAGCATCTGACTGGCTAACTTTCCAGGGACGACCAATTTGGATGTGTAGTTCAAGCAAGGCTTGATACGTAGGGGTTAGCAGTTCTGGGTCCATCAAGAGAATCTCTTCACGACGTTCTGACATCATTTCCATCATACGTATCCTACACGACAAGGGGATAGCAAGTCTGTTATACTAAAAATATACGTAGATTAACAGAACATATATGCTAATACTGTTACAAAAAGAAAACTAATATAAGCTTGTACTGTGACTAAGGAAACTGATACAAACCTGATCGAGTCAACGAACGCACACGCAGGTAATTTCTTCTCTTTGTTAATCCAGCTATTGAACGATTCAGCAACGCTAGATGAAGTGTAACCATAACTACAGCCCTTGAAGAAAGCACTGGACCACTTTTCTTTTGGAATGTTGCGGCAGTAGTAAGCAACAGAAGGCCTTCCAAATTAACCATTTCTTGAAGACCTTCCTCGTATGTTGCAGGAGAAAGAGCATATGTCGCCTTTCGGAAAGCATCAGTCACTTCCTTATACTTTTCGTCAGACTTTGCGATAGGTAAGTTTTTTCCAAATGGAAGTAACAATATCTTTGATGAGAATCAGGGAACTCTTTGGGAATATATTTAACCAACCCTTCACCTCGGTCAGTCATAAAAGTGATTGGGCGATCATCATTCAAAGCCTCCTTCAGTTTCTTGAAAAACCATTCCCAGCTGATATTGTCTTCACCAGGTACTAAAGCAAACGCAAGCGGATAAAATCCTGCAAAAAGGAATTACTAGTTATGTTAAGCAACTAATATTGACACTACATATTGACATGCAGTTGGTTTACCTCTTTGTTGATATGTGAAAACCTGACACTACATAATAACATGTTAAGCAACTGATTGACACTACATTTTCACATGCAGTATGGTTTATCTCATACTCAGTAAGGTCAATATGTAGTATGTAGTATGGTCAATACTCATTGTCAGATAGTGAAGTAAGGTCAATATGAGTGATCTAACTACCAGACACTACATATCAAAAAAAAAAAGAACCAGTTACCTTGATTGCCATTAAGACATGTTGCTGCCATGAGACCTCCTTTAAAAGTTCCAGTGAGAAATGTACAGTCACAGAAAATCATGGGACGACATAGTTTATATCCCTCTATACAAGCTCCAAAGCAAACAAAAAGTCTATTGAATCTTTTTGTAGCATCATTGAAATCGAAATCAATAAATGACCCAGGGTTTGTTTCCCTAACAACATTCACCCACCAAGCAAGATCAGTGTACGACTTCACATCATTACCAAAAATCTGTTTATGCGACAAATCAATTGCATGATATGCGTGGTGATACTGGATTTCAATGCCACCACCAACTTTAAGATAATCTATGATCTCTGCTGGTGTTATGCGAGGGTTGTGCCTGACCATCTCATGAATTAGACTGTTCATGAGTTTTTTTTGTAACTCTTGGATTCTTCAACATATAACCACCGCCACAGGTGTGCCTTCCCACATATTCTTTTATCTTAAAAACATCAATAGAACTACCAATGGCAGTTGCGTGAAGCTTCCATGAACAACCTTTCACACTACATACGATGGTGAATCTCTCAAGGTCATTCTTCTTCTTAAATACCTCATATCCAGTTCTCATGCAGTATTTTTGGCATGCTATACGTACGGCATCAACACCACCATAGAATAATTGATCTGTATCATCAAAAATCTTATCCCAACCATCTGAAAAAAACACTCTTGGGGCTTCTTTACCTTCTTTCAAATAACTATTCTTTGCACTGACAACTAAGACTGCATTACTGTCAACTTCCATACGCCTAGATGCGCCATTTGAAATTACATCCACGTGCAAATCAAAGAAAGCTGATTGCTTTGAAGAATGTAATGCAGAGATGCCCTGGAGTGTTACATCGGCAAGAATAGGAACTATCGCTTGATTCTGGAAATAGTTAACCAGAATAGTCGATGGAGTCAACCAGCTCCACATATTACAGATGCAAAATTTCAAATCCTCTAAAGTTGAAAACGATGTAACCTCATATGCAAAATGATATTGCTTATGGTATACATGAGAATAGATGGAGAAGTCTGGTTTGGGAGCAACGTCAGACATGTTAACCCTGTAAAAAATGACATGTACTGAGATGAAACAAAAAGAGTCTTTGTATTGACATGCTATAAGAAGTACGTATTGACATGTACTGACTCATATTGATATGTATTGGCATCTACTGCAGGATGAAAAAAGATCATGCTATATGCAGGACGTATTGACATGTACTGACTCATATTCATATGTATTGGCATCTACTGCAGAATGAAAAAAGAGCACGCTATATGCAGTACGTATTGGTAATACATACTACAAGATCTGTCTAATGAAAACTAAACAGAACAGCAGCAGAAAAACGTAGAAAATACAAAAAATCAGATTACAAAAAACAGAACAGAAATCATAAAAAGAAATCATACCTAGTTCAAATCTGAGATAAACCTAATTCGAAGCTCAAATACCTAATTGAAACACACAAAAATCACGAAAATTACTTAAAAAACGAACGGAAATTACTTCGAAACTGAATTGACATTGTAAATCATCATAAAAAAGAAATCATAAAACGAAATCATAAAAAGATAACAATGTACATCATATACAATTATCCTGATAGAAATCGGATCAGAAGAAACCTAATTATTCATCAAGATTTCTAGAACAGCAGCAGAAGAGGATGATTGAAAGGATAAATACCTTGGTTCGAAGCTCAGATGACTTAATTCGAAACTCAGAAGAACCTAATTCGAAGCTCAGATGAAGATGATTGAAAAACAGTACCAGAAATTGAGAGAAACCGATCTGAGAAGAAAAAAAGAGGAAAGAAACTGATTTGGTTTTCTGTTCTTCACTTTAAGTTGCAGAAGGGTATGTTGGGAATATTTGAAAACTGGTCTTGTGTAAACCGCACGTGGATGGATTAGGGGATAAAGTTTCTGGTCCAAAAACATGTTTTTGGACCAGAGGATAAATCAATTCTGGGAGTGTACTAGCCAGTAACCAATTCCCTCATTCCTGGACTAGCCAGTAATTCCTAGATTTGCTATTTCATCCAGAATACCCGACTACGTTTAACCGGTAGTCCAGCGCCAAAAGGTAATTAATCGGAGGTCCAAAAAGCTTTTGAATAGTCAAAATTACTTGTCTATCCTCACCACTCACATGTGGATGCATATCTCGTTCTTCTTCTTTACCTATCTACCCATAGACACGTTAAAAGTAATTTTCAGTTTCATTTTCGATTCTCTCTCTCTTGTTTCTTCAGTTACAGAACCGCTCCTTCAATTTCTTCTTTACCAATCGCTTATATCTCTTCTTTCTTCTCAATCAAACTCATCTGAAAAACGATTTCGGAAATCATTAATTACAGAAAAATCATCAGTTTCTGACCTAATCAATTACATAAATCATCAGTTCCTAACCTAATTTTTATTCATTCAATTGAAGAGAAAAAATGGTTAGAACTATCAAGCGGACAATTACAGAAGAAATTGTAGAAGAAACCCAGGTAAAAAGAAGAAGAAAAATTGTTGATGATTCACCAACATAATCCTCCCCTGCTGCTAAATCTCCGACAACAAGGAGTGTGAGTAAAGTTGGTACTCCTTCACGAACAAATGTTCCTCAGGTAGAAGGTAAGCAAAAATCAGAAGAAAGTAAAGCCTAATTTTGTACTTCATATTGACATGCAATACTTAGAAAACTGTTGTTGAATTTCATATTGACATGCAAATACATATCAATATGTAGTGCTGATGAAAAATTGTTGATATGTAGTGATGTTCAACTAATATCCTACATATGCTCAATAGAACCACTACATCTCTGTATGTAGTGTTTGTTTTACATGTTTTCAACTGTTGTATATGCAATTTAGTCTTACATATTGACATGCAGTGTGTGTTTCTATGCTCAATGGAATCACTAGATATTTGTATGTAGTGTCTGGTATACATGTTTTCATATGTTGTATATGTAATTTGAGACAACATATTGACATGCAATGTGTGATTCATATGTTTTTTTTTTCAATAGAAACACAACATCTCTGTGAGTCATATGTTTTACATGTTTTTCATCTGTTGTGTATGTAATTTGACACAACATATTGACATGCAGTGTGTGATTCATATGTTTTATATCTGTACTACATATCAATATGTTGTCTGCATTTTGTAGTTATTGATATGTAATGATAGCATCTCAAATTGATATGTGTGCTACATATTATTATCTGCCTGTAATATGTAATGTGTACAAAACTTTTGGTTTACAAAAACAGCAAAAACCAAAGGAAAGAAAGTAGTTGCTGCTCCTGAAGCAAAAAGCAAAAGAAAAACAGCAGCGGAAACTACTAAAGAAAAAGGAAAAACAGCAACAAAGGCTGCTACTCCTTCACCACAAGCAAAGGGGAACAAAGCACTTGTCCTGAGAGCTGCTACTACTTCTCCAAAAGGAAAGGGAAAAGCAAAAAGGGGGAAAGCAAAAGCGCTCCTGAAAGAAGGTTTGTAATGTTAAAACTGAAGATAATTCTTAATAACGAGGGGAAGTTGTGGTATTTGATATGTAGTTGTTTCATGTTCATGATAGATACATTACCTACATATTTGATATGGTGTAGGGGAATAGAAGGGGAAGAAAGCAGTTGCCTTGAGAGCTGCTACTCCTTCACCAAAAACAAAAGGGGGGAAAGAAAATGTAGAAGGTATGTATTACAACTACATATAGAACAAAGCGTATGAATAATATGTATCCTTAATAAAATATGTTTATGAGTATGTAATGATGCATTGTTGTGCTTGTTTTTGGTATTAAGTGTTTTTACATTTTTACTGTATCAAAGAAGATACATATGCCATACGTACTATTACAAATCGATATGTAGTTAAAATAATACGTAGTGGTATCTACTATTATATATCAATATGTAGAGGTAAATACTTATACTCTGATAACATATTACATATAAATATGTAGAGGTAGATACCTATATTCTCGTATGTACTGTTAATAATATGTAGTTTCAAGACTTGGTAGATATTACAACTACATATTGATGATGTAACTACATATTTGATATACCATATTGATATGTACTGTAATAGTTTTTGGTTCTTGTTATTGTGTAGGTGCTAATAAGCGTAAGAAAGGAGATGGAAAACCACGAAGTTTATACCGTGGCGGTTTCAGGGGCTTGTGGGGGCTTGCGAAGACTATTAGGACCACTAAGAAGGCTATTGCGAAGTCCACTGAAAACCTTGAGTTGAGTGAGTTGCAGCTGAAGATGATTTCTGAAGCATCATTCGGTAACCTGTTCCTAATGTTCTGGTACACAAGATTTGAGTTGGAACATTGGTTGAAGATTGAAGATGCAATGACGAAAATGTTACGCTGTTACGTTAGGGGTCAAGATCCAAACAAGCTTAGATTTGTCTTTAAAAGGCATGGCCAACCGAATGAGCTAGTATCCACACCAGAAGAAATGCACTTATTTATGGGATGCCGAGAATTCCAAATAGGGAATATCTTGATTATAGGCTTACACAAGTCAATAAAAAAAGTGGATGGCGTGAAACAGAATTTTTCAAAAGGACTTTTCCACTGATATGAAAGCTGGTGATAAAGTGACTAGGCCAATGATTGTGAAGGCAATCTTGAATATCCTTAAACGAACACCAATTAATCTGAAAAAGAAGAAGTCTGATGAAGAGTCTCTGCAAAGCGTGGGTGATCAATCAAATGAAGATTCTGAAGAAGACGAGGAAGACGAGGAAGATGCCGAAGATCTTGTTAGGCTTATCTGCTTGTATATGTGCACTTCATTATTTTTCGCTACAAGTGATGCAAACGCTTTGACTGAAAAATATATTGGTTTCGTTCTTGATCTTGAGAAGGCTAAGAATATTTCATGGCCTGACCTCATCCATTCTCATTTAGAGAAAGAGCTGAATGAAAACGTGGAATCCGTAGAACGCACAAATGGTTGTGCTATTTATTTGTTGGTAAGAATCTATTTATTTGTTTATTCTACTTCAAAATGTTTTTGTTTTATGTGTTTTCTACATTTTGATAGTATATCTAATACTGCATATCAATATTTTGCAGCCATGGTTTGCGGAGCATACCCATTTGGTGGCGCCCGAGGATATAGTGACAGAACCTGCAGGAATGTATGTGCCAAGAGTGGCTAGGTGGAATCATACAAAGATATGTGCTGAGTTCCTAAAGGATATTGATCTTTCTGAGTATCAGGTAAACTTGCCGTACATATTTTGTCATAATAAAAATATATATTGATAAGTACACGTAGTTCGACATATTGATATGTAATTATTAGCATATCAATATGTAGTAGTTATTAGCATATCAATATGCTACTACATATTAGCATATCAATAGTATTAGTTATTAGCATATCAATTTGTGGTGATACATATGATATGTAGTTATTAGCATATCAATATGTAGTTCTCCCTGTGTATCTAATAGAGAAGAACCACGACATGTTTTTTTTTGGTAATATCTAATATGTAGTTTTTTTACATTTATTTGATTTGTACCAGTTCCATGTTGATTTCAAAGATGAGATAACACACGAAGAAAGACAAATCCTTAATCGTATTTCAAGAAGGATTCAACAGGAAGCAAATGATGATGCTTTTTGTTTAGATGACAATTCCGAATCGGAAGAAGAAAGAAGAAGAGAAAAGAGAAGGAAGAAGAGAAAGAAGAAGAGGACTCAGTATTGGGGGGAGAAGATTGGAAGATTAAATACGATGATTTGAGGAATACAATATCTGCCAAATGGAGTGAATTCAACACAATGCAGCAAGAGGGCGAACCGGTTGACGCTTCAAAGCTTGAGTTCATGTTGCATGATATTTACCGGAAAGCTTTCCCTTTGCAGAGAGAAGCCAGCCAGGAAGATTATGTTAGCTTGGGATGTACACCTACTCCAAGAAACCCCAATGAAGAGTTGAATGTGGACCAAATAGTTGAGAACGAAATACAAGGTTCTCCGGAAGATCAAACAGATGCTAATGTCAACATTCCTGAAGTTGGTTTGTCAACACCGAAAGATCAAACTCATGCTAATGCCACCTCTGAGGTTGAATTGTCAACAACTTCAGTATTGAAGTTCCATGATGTTGAAGTTCCGCGTTCTGAGGTTAAAAATTGGGCTAAATCTAATTTGGAGCAAAAAGTCAAAGAGATACAAGAGAAAAAGGGCAAAGAAAACACACAGGTAAGTAGCATATCAGTACGTAGTCTAAGTAGCATATTAATATCTATCTGTGACATATCAATATGTAGTGGTATCTACCATTACATATTGATATGTAACAGTACATTCTTGTATACCACTATCTATCTGTTACATATCAATATCTATCTGTTACTTATCAATATGTAGTGGTATCTACCATTACATATTGATATGTAACAGTACATTCTTGTAGTGGAACATATTTATATGTAACAGTACATTCTTGTGGTGGTAGACATAGCAAAAACTCAAGCTAAGTAGGTTTTTGTTGACAGTTTCAATTGATTTTTGCAGGTTGATCAACTTGAAGTTAGGCAGGAAGCAGCAAAGGAGTTGCTTACAACTATGCTAGAAACGAAGTCTTCAGTTGTAGTTAATTCGCAGAAATTTCCAGAGTATAACGCCGGATTGGCGGCGGAAGAGTTTCATTTGCTGGATGTACCTTTGTTTACTATGATGTCGAGTTTGGAACACATTGAAAAGCTGTCTATGCCAGATTTTATAGAAATGGCAAACTCTGGCATTGGTGTTTATGTCGAAGAGTTTGCAGACCTCCTTCCAGATAACAACGATGGTCTTTTTGGTATTAACTTACGAGAACAATTTGATAATCTGTTTGGAAGAGATTTGCGGCCTTTACAAATTCCACAAGAAACAACTGAGCAACAAGAACCCATTGAACCGAAAGATGCAGGTGAAGTTACAGGTAAGCAACAAGAATACATACTTACAACCAGTTCAAAAAGTCATTTGGAGGTTGCATCACAAGATCCTTTGGATGTTTCATCACAAGATGTTCTGGATGTCCCCTCGCAAGATGTTTTGGAGGTTCCATCACAAGATCCTTTGGATGTTTCATCACAAGATGTTCTGGATGTCCCCTCGCAAGATGTTTTGGAGGTTCCATCACAGGTGAATGATATGTACTAAAAATCTCATTTTTGTAGTTAAATTACACTACAAATCACTACATACTGATATGTATATCAGTATGGTAGCACTAGAAATCACTATACCATACAATCATATACCACTACATGCTTTCAAAAATGATTAGGTGATGTAACTATGTTTTATGCAATATAGATATTTACATATTTTTTTATGTTGATTAAAAATGCAGGAACAGTTTAGCCCAAGCCAGAAACAAAAAATGGTAAAAGTGAACAAAAAGCGCGCTTCAAAGCCCGAAAAGCAGCAGGTAACAACACCCACCAGACCTGTTACTCGTTCCCATCCTGCAAAGAAGGTAGATGATATTTATGAGAGTGGAAGTAAGTTCTCACCATCATATAAAGGACCGAAAGCTGCAGCAGCAGAAGCAATACCGCTAAACAAAAAGAGAAAGCTTAAATTGCGCAAGTATTTCCGGAAACTGACTAAATCACCATTCTATAATGACATGAACGATGAACAAAAGAGTACTCTTTCCACATACATCAATAATGCAAAAAATCTTAGGTGAGTTCTCAATTGACACTTTTATATTGATATGTACTATTAGTTTGTGTATGTACTTTTGATATACATACATATTTGTATAAAAAATACTGAGAAAGACATATCAGTATGTACTGTTACACAAAGAATACTAACCTTTACGTCGTTTATTTTCTAGCTCAATTGCTTGGAGAGTGGGAGAAGGTGGTCTTTGTGTAAGTGGAACTACAGTTGATGACTTGGTGCAGAACGATTTATTAGAACAAGATCTTCTCAACTACGCACAATACAAGCTTAACACCAAATTTCAGAATGAGCAACCGATGCACGAAGTATACAGGAAATACTTGCCTGTGTTGCATCTGGATCCGTCCGCTTGGGTAAGTTGTTATCTTACACTGCATATTTACTACACACATATTCAAAAATTAAAAAAGTATGTAGGGGTAGGTACACTACATATCAATATTGCATAAAACAAATTAGATATAAACTATTTCAAGTACATCCATGTTTTCAGTACAATGTCGAGTTCCCGGATAACCTCAAAGGAGCAGCACATGATTCTGTTTACAAACCAATATTGGCGATGGATGAAAGTATCAAGAAGATTCTTGTACCAATGTGCCACCACAATCTTCATTGGACGCTACTTGAGTATGACTGCGAAAAAATGGTGTTCAACCACTACAATTCTTCTAAGGCTGAATGGGGAGGTATTTGTTATCCACACGCCTGCAAAATGGCAGATTACATGTACGTACCTATCAACGTGTACTTGCTGGAGAAGAACAAAGTAACAATGAAGAATGTAATAGTGAATGAATGTGAAGCACCTCAACAAGGGGGATCGCCAGACTGTCTACTGTTTGTGATGCATTTTATGAAGATGATGTCAAAAAGAAAATATGGGAGTGCCTTTGGGAGATGATGAAGAAGTGCAAGTGAAGATTCGTAACAAAAGGGTCCCGTTAGCATGCAAATTGCTGAAAGCATCTCCACCAGAAATCAGTTGGCAGATGACACAAAAATAGTCTTACTTGCTAAAAGTAATCTGACAGTACATATCACTATTTACCTATTTTCTTTTCTTTTTATTCTTGGTTTCATTTCATTTCATGAGTTCAAGAATGTTCAAAAACATATATCTAATATGTAGTGATTTTTAATTTGAATTTGGGTTTAACTTTAATGTAGTGATATTTCAATTGTGTTACTTAAACATGATTTTGTGTTGTTGATACGAGGGGCGCTGCCCCCTCGACCCCCATGAAGATGGTGAATCAGCTGGAAAACCAAAAGATGTTCTAAATAATCTTAGTGGAAGATGGTTAAACCACAAACCAGTACATATTTAATTGTTTTCTTGTTACAAACATCTAGTATGGTTACACTACAACCACTACATATCAGTATGTAGTGGTAGATACTAACACTACAATACTGACATGTAATTTCAGTATGTAAATACTTCACTACTGGTGATAGATACTGACATTTTGATAGACTTAACAACATATTTCATTATTCGAAAATAACTACAATAACTACATTTTGATAGACTTATAATGTTTCAAAAACCAAAAGATGTTCTAAGAAACAACAAAAACAGTATTTTCAGTACACTTGTAATGTATGTACTGTAAATGAAATACTTATTAACCAAATTCAGTTGGTACTGACAAAATCAAAAAAAAAACGGTAGAATAGAACAAGGGCTAGAGGAAAGAATTGTGGAAAAGGAATCTGGCAACATCATCGATATAACATTCTGCTGCACGTTCAAGCCTGTGATAAAAGAAAAAGAGAAATCAGAACACTACTTGCTTAAAAGTACATTGTATTGTATCAAACTTACTTAATTAAGACATTAATATGTATCTGACTGAAATACATACCTGACACAAAATCATTCTTCAGAAAGTTCATACTGTCGGATAAGATTGCATGTTGCCTTGTTGTGATGAGTCTTCAAATTACAGTTTGAACACTTGACAGATTTTCTACTAGTCTCATATGCAGACTTAATACGTTTCCCCTTTTTCCTGCCTGGTGGAGACCTAATTACTTCTGCTGGGAGAACGATATCATCTACGTGATACTCATCGGGCCTGTGAGAAAAAAACAGTATCATATAAATGGAATGAACCACAACTACATATGAATATGTATGTACACGGTATATTGTTCCTGAAAAACAAATATAAAAAAATGTAGTGGTATCTACCATTACATATCAGTATGTAACATCCATATGTAAGTAGGTTTATGTTGACAGTTTCAATTGCTATTACATGTGTAAGTGGTATCTACCATTACATATTGTTATGCAAAATATGAAAATGTACTGATTAAAGACACATACCTGTCGTGGTTAGGAACGGGTCTAATAGCTATTGAATATAGCTTACGAAAAGTGGTAACTTTGAAATAATCTTCAACGTAATCAAGAATCCTTCCTCCAGATCTAGTAATAGCTGCAGTAGCGTGCGAGCATGGAAAACCATAAACGCGCCATCGTTGGCAAGTACAAGTTTTTCTCTCTAGATCTACCATATGAGATCTGCACAGTACATATTCATGTGTTATTTTTAGTACACCTAATATACACAGTACATATTTATATGTTCTCACAGAAACATGGTACTTAAAAAAAGAAAGAGAAAGTAAATAACATTCAGATGATAGAGATTAGGGGTAAACGCTAACCTTGGAGAATGCACTTCATAACGATTAGCATCTGACTGGCTAACTTTCCAGGGACGACCAATTTGGATGTGTAGTTCAAGCAAGGCTTGATACGTAGGGGTTAGCAGTTCTGGGTCCATCAAGAGACTCTCTTCACGACGTTCTGACATCATTTCCATCATACGTATCCTACACGACAAGGGGATAGCAAGTCTGTTATACTAAAAATATACGTAGATTAACAGAACATATATGCTAATACTGTTACAAAAAGAAAACTAATATAAGCTTGTACTGTGACTAAGGAAACTGATACAAACCTGATCGAGTCAACGAACGCACACGCAGGTAATTTCTTCTCTTGTTAATCCAGCTATTGAACGATTCAGCAACGCTAGATGAAGTGTAACCATAACTACACCCTTGAAGAAAGCACTGGACCACTTTTCTTTTGGAATGTTGCGGCAGTAGTAAGCAACAGAAGGCCTTCCCAAATTAACCATTTCTTGAAGACCTTCCTCGTATGTTGCAGGAGAAAGAGCATATGTCGCCTTTCGGAAAGCATCAGTCACTTCCTTATACTTTTCGTCAGACTTTGCGATAGGTAAGTTTTTGTCCAAATGGAAGTAACAATATCTTTGATGAGAATCAGGGAACTCTTTGGGAATATATTTAACCAACCCTTCACCTCGGTCAGTCATAAAAGTGATTGGGCGATCATCATTCAAAGCCTCCTTCAGTTTCTTGAAAAACCATTCCCAGCTGATATTGTCTTCACCAGGTACTAAAGCAAACGCAAGCGGATAAAATCCTGCAAAAGGAATTACTAGTTATGTTAAGCAACTAATATTGACACTACATATTGACATGCAGTTGGTTTACCTCTTTGTTGATATGTGAAAACCTGACACTACATAATAACATGTTAAGCAACTGATTGACACTACATTTTCACATGCAGTATGGTTTATCTCATACTCAGTAAGGTCAATATGTAGTATGTAGTATGGTCAATACTCATTGTCAGATAGTGAAGTAAGGTCAATATGAGTGATCTAACTACCAGACACTACATATCAAAAAAAAAAAGAACCAGTTACCTTGATTGCCATTAAGACATGTTGCTGCCATGAGACCTCCTTTAAAAGTTCCAGTGAGAAATGTACAGTCACAGAAAATCATGGGACGACATAGTTTATATCCCTCTATACAAGCTCCAAAGCAAACAAAAAGTCTATTGAATCTTTTTGTAGCATCATTGAAATCGAAATCAATAAATGACCCAGGGTTTGTTTCCCTAACAACATTCACCCACCAAGCAAGATCAGTGTACGACTTCACATCATTACCAAAAATCTGTTTATGCGACAACTCAATTGCATGATATGCGTGGTGATACTGGATTTCAATGCCACCACCAACTTTAAGATAATCTATGATCTCTGCTGGTGTTATGCGAGGGTTGTGCCTGACCATCTCATGAATTAGACTGTTCATGAGTTTTTTTGTAACTCTTGGATTCTTCAACATATAACCACCGCCACAGGTGTGCCTTCCCACATATTCCTTTATCTTAAAAACATCAATAGAACTACCAATGGCAGTTGCGTGAAGCTTCCATGAACAACCTTTCACACTACATACGGCGGTGAATCTCTCAAGGTCATTCTTCTTCTTAATTACCTCATATCCAGTTCTCATGCAGTATTTTTGGCATGCTATACGTACGGCATCAACACCACCATAGAATAATTGATCTGTATCATCAAAAATCTTATCCCAACCATCTGAAAAAAACACTCTTGGGGCTTCTTTACCTTCTTTCAAATAACTATTCTTTGCACTGACAACTAAGTCTGCATTACTGTCAACTTCCATACGCCTAGATGCGCCATTTGAAATTACATCCACGTGCAAATCAAAGAAAGCTGATTGCTTTGAAGAATGTAATGCAGAGATGCCCTGGAGTGTTACATCGGCAAGAATAGGAACTATCGCTTGATTCTGGAAATAGTTAACCAGAATAGTCGATGGAGTCAACCAGCTCCACATATTACAGATGCAAAATTTCAAATCCTCTAAAGTTGAAAACGATGTAACCTCATATGCAAAATGATATTGCTTATGGTATACATGAGAATAGATGGAGAAGTCTGGTTTGGGAGCAACGTCAGACATGTTAACCCTGTAAAAAATGACATGTACTGAGATGAAACAAAAAGAGTCTTTGTATTGACATGCTATAAGCAGTACGTATTGACATGTACTGACTCATATTGATATGTATTGGCATCTACTGCAGGATGAAAAAGAGCATGCTATATGCAGGACGTATTGACATGTACTGACTCATATTCATATGTATTGGCATCTACTGCAGAATGAAAAAAGAGCACGCTATATGCAGTACGTATTGGTAATACATACTACAAGATCTGTCTAATGAAAACTAAACAGAACAGCAGCAGAAAAACGTAGAAAATACAAAAAATCAGATTACAAAAAACAGAACAGAAATCATAAAAAGAAATCATACCTTGTTCGAATCTGAGATAAACCTAATTCGAAGCTCAAATACCTAATTGAAACACACAAAAATCACGAAAATTACTTAAAAAACGAACGGAAATTACTTCGAAACTGAATTGACATTGTAAATCATCATAAAACAGAAATCATAAAACGAAATCATAAAAAGATAACAATGTACATATACAATTATCCTGATAGAAATCGGATCAGAATAAACCTAATTATTCATCAAGATTTCTAGAACAGCAGCAGAAGAGGATGATTGAAAGGATAAATACCTTGGTTCGAAGCTCAGATGACTTAATTCGAAACTCAGAAGAACCTAATTCGAAGCTCAGATGAAGATGATTGAAAAACAGTACCAGAAATTGAGAGAAACCGATCTGAGAAGAAAAAAAGAGGAAAGAAACTGATTTGGTTTTCTGTTCTTCACTTTAAGTTGCAGAAGGGTATGTTGGGAATATTTGAAAACTGGTCTTGTGTAAACCGCACGTGGATGGATTAGGGGATAAAGTTTCTGGTCCAAAAACATGTTTTTGGACCAGAGGATAAATCAATTCTGGGAGTGGACTAGCCAGTAACCAATTCCCTCATTCCTGGACTAGCCAGTAATTCCTAGAATCTAAAATGAAGATAATTAGTTTCAAACAAAATTGGGTGAAGACGATGGAGATGGAGAAGAAAGATCTCTTAATTATTACCCATACATGTATAACATACGCACAATTTTTGGGAGGTCACGACAGTTATAACGTTGTTGATGGTGGTTTTTAGCTTATGGTTAAAATCGTAAAACCCTAGTCAGATAGTGTCATCATAAAACTTGAGTAATAATGTCTCCACCGAGGGCATTTATTGAACCCTTTAATATGTCTGCGAGAAAATTACCAGGTACCTTTTTTTAATGCTAATTAGGGTTTCAATAGGCCAAACCCTAATTTCCATACCGTATGTGCCAATGACATGCCCTGCCAACCACATCTCTGTGCCAAGGCATGCTAGCCGCACCACATGTGCCAATGACATGCCGTTCCAGCCACATCTCCGCGCCAAAGCATGCCAACCATGCCAGCCGCACCACATGTGTCAATGGCATGCCGTGCCAGCCACATCTTCGCGCTAAGGCATTTCAACTATGCCAGCCGCACCACATGTGCCTTCTCCGGCATGTCGTGCCAGCCACATCTTCGCGCCAAGGCATGCCAACCATGCCAGCCGCACCACATGTGCCAATGGCATGTCGTGCCAGCCACATCTCCGTGCCAAAGCATGCCAACCATGTCGCATGTGCCAATGGAATGCCGTGCAGCATCTCCACGCCAAATCATGCCAACCATGCCGCATATGCCAATGGCATGCCGAGCAACCTTTCCACGCCAAGGCATGCCAACCATGCCGCATGTGCCAATGGCATGTCGTGCAACCTTTCCACGACAAGGTATGCCAACCATTCCGCATGTGCCAATGGCATGCCGTATCTCCGCGCCAAGACATGCCAACCATGCCGCACGTGCCAATGGCATGTCGTGCAACATCTCCGTGCCAAGGCATGCCAACCATGTCAGCCGCACCGCTGTGCCAAAACCATGCCAGTCTTTCATTCACGACGCTGGCTTCCAAAACGAAGGATTGCAACAATCAACGGCCACCCTTCCATATAAGATGCAGATCTTACCCGTTCAAGGTCACCAGCTAACGCGTGGAAAACTTTGGCCCAACGCCAAGCCCTAATTTTGGCCGCGCCCAAACTATGCCAAAACCCTAATTTTTGGCCGCGCCTAAACTATTCCAAAATCCTAGCTTGGCCACGCCTAACTATGCCAAAGCCATGCGGACCATGCTTTCGTTTCGCTGGCTACCAAACGAGGGGTTGCAATAATCAACGGCTACCTTTCCTCTCAAGATGCAAAATCTCGACCGTCGAGGGTCACCACCGAGCCGGCAAGTCTCCCAACCTCAACTTGCTAAACAACAACAACATGCTACATGTTTTCCACGAAAACACTCGAGACATCAACACATGTCACAAACTGGGGGATGTTCATTAGGGTATTGGTTTGGCGGTTTACAGCGTGCGGCGTACACTATGCCCATTATAAGAAAGTGTCATAAGAATGATGCGGTTAGTAAACACAAAGAGTAATGGTGAAACGTTTCCTTCATTATAGAAACATCAATTCCAGGCGTTACCCATTACCGTTTCCTTCCATTTACTCAGACTGTTTCCAACTCTTACGAGACCAGGGTACGTTTCATTGCGACTTGTATAAATACGTCTCACCTATTTCCACCAAAAAACAAGTTTTCGTCAGGGGCATACAACACTCAGAAATCACTTCTTAGCTTTCCTATCTGTTAGCTTTCACTTTCTGATACAAGTCAAACAACTACTCTTCCAGAATCAATTATTCTGGTCTCAACACTCTCTTCGCTTCCCTCCCCAAAACCAACCATTCTCCTTCACTTTGTGACCGAAGCAATCCTGGAATGGCCATTTCTTGGTTTAGGCCGGATTTGTACAGATTGATCTCTCGAATCTAAAGTACTCCCTTGCAGTACATTGTTTAGGGTTTAAGCTCGTTTCTCACCCACAACACACGAAATTACCGAAACCAGCAGAAACTGTTTTCACCCTCAAACAATTGGCGACACAGTGGGAGATTGATCTTTCGGTTACGCTGTCAATTTTCAACTCTCGATCTCATCGTTCGACTCAGGTCTCGGGACGATAGTTACAAATGATCTGACTAGGGATCAACGACTCAGTTACCAGGCGGCCCAGTTACCAGTCATGACACGAAAAGAGGTGACTGGGGACTTCCAAGGTGGTAAAAGCAAACGAGCCGCTCATGGATTGACGACTCGATTATCAGATGACTCGGGGACGACTTGGGACTCTTCCACAATCACGACGACGCAACCCACAAAACTTGTACTAGCACGAAGGTCCCTTTTTCGTTAGGGGATCCAAAAGAAAAACTGAGTAAGTCTTGCCTAGACAAAATACATGGTTTACTACTTCAAGTTTTCACGGGAATGATAAAACCGATAGCCATGTTATATTTCATCCCATGCTCTCTACCGACACGCAACGCTCATGGTTCCATGGTTTTCCTGGGATGTTTGCGTCACTTGCAATAGTAACCAAGACAACATTATTCTAAAACAATTCATTCAAAAGGAATAATCCAAAACCCTCATAGATAACCATTATCTTTCAATTCAAACCAAAACCATAAACCAGGCGTTTCATCTGCCTTTCAAAAAAAACCTAAAAAAAAGAAGTTCAGAAGACAGGAGTGCATTCAAGGAAAACTATCCAGTAATGGCTTGCTCTTCTTGGAGAAAGCCTCCCTCGCGCTTCCGAGAGCCTTCATTTTCAGATTCAGCTTCCTGGACAACCTTTCGATTTCCTCCTCCTGCCGTATGATTTCATCCGCGGAAGGGCCTTCGACCGCTATGGCTTTCAACTTTTCAATCTCAGCAAAGCCTTCAACAAACCAGGAGACCTTGAACTCATAGTCTACGCATATATCACGATGAAACTTCCAACTTGTAATCACGTCCTCGGAAACGGTGCGGCCAGTCACTTTGCACATATCATAAATCGAAGATAAAGCTTCCTCCACACGTTTGGCTAGCACAAACTGACTAGTGACCTTTTTGGTTGTGGAGATGTGTCCGTACCTTTCCCATATCTTGGCATATAGCGTTTCATATTTGGCTGGCACGCTGAAGCCGCCGATCAACACATGATCCGGATAAGGAACCAAGTATGGAGGAGTAAAACTGGCGCCAACAACTGAACCAGTGACCAACAAGGGATTCCCAACTACAATTGCGCTTGCAGACACGGGAATGCTCTTCGTTATTTGAGTTGAAACAACACTTTCAGCTTGATCAACCTCCGTTTCCAGATTGCCAGATGTGGCTGTCGGGGTTAGGGGTAGAACTATATCTCCACGAGCCTCCACTTCAGATCCATCTCCAGAAGCGGATCCTTCCTGTAATGTCACGAGTTAGACACTTTCAATAAAAAAGAGGAAGAAAGAAAGATGCGCAGAAGACTCACTGATCCGCTTTTAGAAGAAGACTCATCACTGCTATCGGAAGAGCTATTCTCGTCATCACGAGATTCAGAGCTTTCCTCCTTTTCGGACTCCTCTTCACCGTTAGAAGGTTCAGCATTGCCACCCGTGCCTCAAGAAGTGCCGCCTTCTGACGACATACAAGTTCAGCATTACCACCCTCTTCCTCAAGAGACGCCTCTTTCTGACGACGTGCAAGTTCAGCGAAGGCGTTCACACTGCTGAGACCCTGAACAAAGCGCCAAAACAGATATTCAGAAATGAAATGAAGATTTACACAATTTAGTTAAGCCAGCAGGAAGGTGATGCCTACCCGAATGTTGGAAAAATTGAAAGTCACGAGGGCCGCCGGATCTGCCGAAATTGACCGAAAGCCACTTGCACGATTCTTTGATCACCGCTACCTCGCTTGGGGACTGTCCATATACGGACTAAGCGATTTGCGCTTAGTTGAAGAAGGATCCCTCAGCAACGGATGCTTCTCCAAAATCGCAGGAGTAGGCTTACCACGGGTATTCTCCACTACAGCTTTCACAAATTTCTGGATGACAAGGAACTCACTCTGCCAGAATGTGTTATACTTGGAGGTAGTCGAAGGATTTCTTTCCGAAAACAACAAGAAAGGGAGACTTTTACCCGGCATGAGAACACTAACATCAAGAACGGCTGGTAACGAGTCCTCTGGAGCTACCGGCTGACGAACAAGAGGGACCCCTTGGTCGAAACCCATATGCCGAGCTGCCCGATCAATATTGTAAGAGACTGCCTGACACGGGCCTCGAAAGAAAGACTGTATGTAATCAGGCGTACAACTTCGCATGAATACAACCTCTCCAACACCCATATTTCTTTCTCAGAGAGCAAAGACATGTTTGCATCTATAATTCATCGATATGACAAGCAGAGCGGAAGCAAAAGTGTTAACCTGAACTATGGAGGTACACATCGGGGCCCACGGACGAAAGTTGATCGCGGACGAATTATCGAGGAAATCAACCAGGTTTCGGCTCTTGGGCGCCTATTCGACCAGCGAAGTATCCTCGAACCACCACAAGACTCGGGAAGTGAAGCCAACGGTTTAGGAGCGTATCTCTCAAAATGCTCCCATAACCATGCCTGGAGGAAAGCGGCATGAACATACGAGTCCACTTTCATGTAACCATTTGAAGCGCGCATGTCCGCAACTAGATAATCCAAGTGTGTGTACAGAGAACCGAGAAATGAGCCGCCAATGGGGAGAACGACGCCTTTAGCTAATTTTATGGCAAATTTGATAAGTTCTGGCCCTATATCCTTCTTACCAGAACCATCATCGAAAATATCTCTGGATAACCAAAGAACCAAGAATGTCGCGACATGAAGCGTACTATTCTTTTCATCCGGTTCCAGCTCATCAGGAAACCATTGAGACACCCACCAGCTGTAGAAACACCTTGTATCGTTTTCCTTCCGAACGAACCCTTTCGACTTCGCAACCAGAGCGGCACGCGTTTCTTCTTCATCTTCTGACAACTTGATATTGAGTTTTCCTGTTATGGGAAGATTCAGCAGAACAGCCGCACTTTCTAAGGAGATAGTCATTTCACCCCACCTTCATATGGCCGTGTGAGTATCTGGACACCATCTGGAGATGAAAGAAACCTAACCTGGGATATCTTTCCTAATTTGAAGTGATGCAGAATCCGCGACAACATCAATGATTTGCTCCTTGGTCAAGCTAGCTCTTACACATTCTTGACTTATCATGAATTGCATCCATTTTTCAAAGGAACGCAATGGACTCACGGAGATTTTAAAGTCAACATGAGAAGTAGAATACTCTTTCCCCTGAAGGAAAAACCGTATTACGTTCCTTGGCAGAACCGACCGAGCCCCTCCTTCACTCTCCGGAACGGTCAGAAGAATCGGCACATGCTTGGGATGATTTCCCCTGGCAGAAAATATCGTGAAGAATTCATCATCCACGTTTGGCTTGGAGTTGCCAACGTCCTTTGGTACGACAAGGCTTTCCTCAGGTGACATCCTAACAAAATTTCTTACGCTGCTTTCTCTATCAAAGTAACTACACTGAAAACAAAACGAAGAGAAGTTACTACAAGGTCCACGAAAGCTATTTTGTCAACAGTGGAGAATCCATCTTAGGTGCAACAACTTCGCATGAATACAACCTCTCCAACACCCATATTTCTTTCTCAGAGAGCAAAGACATGTTTGCATCTATAATTCATCGATATGACAAGCAGAGCGGAAGCAAAAGTGTTAACCTGAACTATGGAGGTACACACCGGGGCCCACGGACGAAAGTTGATCGCGGACGAATTATCGAGGAAATCAACCAGGTTTCGGCTCTTGGGCGCCTATTCGACCAGCGAAGTATCCTCGAACCACCACAAGACTCGGGAAGTGAAGCCAACGGTTTAGGAGCGTATCTCTCAAAATGCTCCCATAACCATGCCTGGAGGAAAGCGGCATGAACATACGAGTCCACTTTCATGTAACCATTTGAAGCGCGCATGTCCGCAACTAGATAATCCAAGTGTGTGTACAGAGAACCGAGAAATGAGCCGCCAATGGGGAGAACGACGCCTTTAGCTAATTTTATGGCAAATTTGATAAGTTCTGGCCCTATATCCTTCTTACCAGAACCATCATCGAAAATATCTCTGGATAACCAAAGAACCAAGAATGTCGCGACATGAAGCGTACTATTCTTTTCATCCGGTTCCAGCTCATCAGGAAACCATTGAGACACCCACCAGCTGTAGAAACACCTTGTATCGTTTTCCTTCCGAACGAACCCTTTCGACTTCGCAACCAGAGCGGCACGCGTTTCTTCTTCATCTTCTGACAACTTGATATTGAGTTTTCCTGTTATGGGAAGATTCAGCAGAACAGCCGCACTTTCTAAGGAGATAGTCATTTCACCCCACCTTCATATGGCCGTGTGAGTATCTGGACACCATCTGGAGATGAAAGAAACCTAACCTGGGATATCTTTCCTAATTTGAAGTGATGCAGAATCCGCGACAACATCAATGATTTGCTCCTTGGTCAAGCTAGCTCTTACACATTCTTGACTTATCATGAATTGCATCCATTTTTCAAAGGAACGCAATGGACTCACGGAGATTTTAAAGTCAACATGAGAAGTAGAATACTCTTTCCCCTGAAGGAAAAACCGTATTACGTTCCTTGGCAGAACCGACCGAGCCCCTCCTTCACTCTCCGGAACGGTCAGAAGAATCGGCACATGCTTGGGATGATTTCCCCTGGCAGAAAATATCGTGAAGAATTCATCATCCACGTTTGGCTTGGAGTTGCCAACGTCCTTTGGTACGACAAGGCTTTCCTCAGGTGACATCCTAACAAAATTTCTTACGCTGCTTTCTCTATCAAAGTAACTACACTGAAAACAAAACGAAGAGAAGTTACTACAAGGTCCACGAAAGCTATTTTGTCAACAGTGGAGAATCCATCTTAGGTGCAATCCAACTTGTTCTAAATTGCACGCACAACTAAAGAAATTGATACTGGCAAACTCTACGTCACCATGGAAAACACACCTCTTATTGCAGCGGAAAGCACGCACCCGGTCAAGAAAGTGCGCCTCCCGCCGCGAAACTATGCTCACGGCCATAACAAAAAGAAAAAAAGAGGGAGAAACCCTACAACGCCCGATTTTTTGTGGAATCAACAGCGGTCACCTACACATGCCTACTTTACATAATTAACAGACATTACTACGGTGATATTCAAGGGGAAGTTATTTATGTTGAATAATTTCTACAAGTTCAGGAAAAGCATACCTATGGCTAGGGTTCGCACCAACACAAGAAAACAAGGAAAACAAATTGAAGAGGAACCGCTGGAAGACATACCTGGAATACACTTGCTCACTTTATTGCTACCGCGTGGCCAGGACGTGAGAACAAAGGTATGAAATAAAAAGGAGAGGCCGACCCTTTTTTTTATAGGCGTGAAACTTTGGAGTTTGAATAAGGAAAGGATTCCCTATTTGAGCTAAGTAAGGAAAATAAGCAATAAGGCCCGCGAAGGCAAAGTCCCACAGTGCCAAGAATCCGCGCCATGCCAATGTCGCACCTTGGAAGCACCCGCGCCATGCCATACCAAGCCAACGATCCGCGCTACGCAAAACCAAAAGTCCGCGCCATGCCATGCCAAGCCAACACCGTACCAAGCAGTCCGCACCATGCCATGCCAGCGTCGTGCTAAGCAGTCCGCACCATGCCATGCCAGCGCCGTGCCAAGCAGTCTGCGCCACGCCAAGCCACGTCCGAGCTAATACAGCGCCTGCGTCTCCTATCCAAGCCGCACGATACCTGCGGCTCCCGTTCCAAGCCGATCCAGTGCTAACGGCTCCAAGTCCAAGCCGACCAATGATGACGGCTCGTTCCAAGCCGACCAATGATGACGGATCGTTCCAAGCCAATCCAATGCTAGCGGCTTCCCTTCACACCAAATCTGCACTAGCGGCTCCGTTCCATCCTAACTTGCAGTATCGCAACCAGAATTTACGCAAAGCCGCCAAATATGAGGATCACAAATTCTCCATACTCCCGAAAAAGGTTAGACGGATCTTCCTGACCATCTTGCATGATTTACGTTTCGATCATGTCCTTGTCTGTCACCATCTTATGCTTACTTCGCAACCATGCCCCTGTTCCGAGCTAAGCAGGGGACTTAATGTTGATGGTGGTTTTTAGCTTAGGGTTAAAATCGTAAAACCCTAGTCAGATAGTGACGTCACAGAACTTGAGTAATAATGTCTCCACCAAACGCATTTATTGAACCCTTTAATATGTCCGCGAAAAAATTACTAGGGTACCTTTTTTAATTCTAATTAGGGTTTCGATAGCCCAGACACTAATTCCCATACCGTATGTGCCAATGGCATGCCGTGCCAGCCACATCTCCGCGCCAAGGCATGCCAACCATTCCAGCCATACCACATGTGCCAATGGCATGCCGTGCCAGACACATCTTCGTGCCAAGGCATGCCAACCATGCTAGCCGCACCACATGTGCCAATGGCATGCCGTGCCATCCACATCTCCGCGCCAAGGAATGCCAACCATGCCAGCCGCACCACATGTGCCAAGGACATGCCGTGCCAGCCACATCTCCGCACCAAAGCATGCCAACCATGCCGCATGTGCCAATGGCATGCCGTGCAGCATCTCCACGCCAAAACATGCGAACCATGCCGCATGTGCCATTGGCATGCCATGCAGCATCTCCACGCCAAGGCATGCCAGCCATGTCGCATGTGCCAAAGGCATGCCGTGCAACCTTTCCACGACAAGGCATGTCGTGCCACATCTCCGCGCCAAGGCATGCCAACCGTGTCGCATGTGCCAATGGCATGCCGTGCCAGCCACATCTCCGCGCCAAGGCATGCCAACCATATCAGCCGCACTGATGTGCCAAAACCATGCCAGTCTTTCCTTCACGACCGCTGGCTGCCAAAACGAAGGGTTGGAACAATCAACGACCACCCTTCCATCTAAGATGTAGATCTTAGCCGTCCAAGGTCACCAGCTAACGCGTGGCAACCTTTGGCCCAACGCCAAGCCTTAATTTTGGTCGCGCCTAAACTATGCCAAAATCCTAGTTTTTGGCCGCGCCTAAACTATGCCAAAATCCTAGCTTGGCCACGCCTAACTATGTCAAAGTCATGTCGGTTATGCTTTCGTGTCGCTGGCTACCAAACGAGGGCTTGCAATAATCAGCGGCTACCCTTCCTCTCAAGATGCAAAATCTTGACCGTCGAGGGTCACCACCGAGCCGGAAAGTCTCCCAAGCTCAACTTTCCAAAAACCAACAAAATGCTACATGTTTTCCACGAAAACATTCGAGACATCAACACATGTCACAAACTGGGGGATGCTCATTAGGGTATGGGTTTGTCGGTTTACAGCGTGCGGCGTACACTACGCCCGTTATAAGAAAGTGTCATAAGAATGAGGCGGTTAGTAAACACAAGGAGTAATGGTGAAACGTTTCCTTCATTATGGAAACATCAATTCCAGGCGTTACCCGTTAACGTTTCCTTCCATTTACTCAAACTGTTTCCGACTCTTACGAGACCAGGGTACGTTTCGTTGCGACTTGTATAAATAGGTCTCACCTATTTCCACCAAAAAACAAGTTTTGGTCAGGGGCATACAACACTCAGAAATCACTTCTTAGCTTTCCCATCTGTTAGCTTTCACTTTCTGATATAAGTCAAACAACTACTCTTCCATAATCATTATTCTGGTCTCAACACTCTCTTCACTTCCCTCCCCAAAACCAACCATTCTCCTTCACTTTGTGACCGAAGCAATCCTGGAATGGCCATTTCTTGGTTTAGGCCGGATTTTTACAGATTGATCTCTCGAATCTAAAGTACTCCCTTGCAGTACATTGTTTAGGGTTTAAGCTCGTTTCTCACCCACAACACACGAAATTACCGAAACCAGCAGAAACTGTTTTCACCCTCAAACAATTGGCGACACAGTGGGAGATTGATCTTTCGGTTACGCTGTCAATTTTCAACTCTCGATCTCATCGTTCGACTCAGGTCTCGGGACGATAGTTACAAATGATCTGACTAGGGATCAACGACTCAGTTACCAGGCGGCCCAGTTACCAGTCATGACACGAAAAGAGGTGACTGGGGACTTCCAAGGTGGTAAAAGCAAACGAGCCGCTCATGGATTGACGACTCGATTATCAGATGACTCGGGGACGACTTGGGACTCTTCCACAATCACGACGACGCAACCCACAAAACTTGTACTAGCACGAAGGTCCCTTTTTCGTTAGGGGATCCAAAAGAAAAACTGAGTAAGTCTTGCCTAGACAAAATACATGGTTTACTACTTCAAGTTTTCACGGGAATGATAAAACCGATAGCCATGTTATATTTCATCCCATGCTCTCTACCGACACGCAACGCTCATGGTTCCATGGTTTTCCTGGGATGTTTGCGTCACTTGCAATAGTAACCAAGACAACATTATTCTAAAACAATTCATTCAAAAGGAATAATCCAAAACCCTCATAGATAACCATTATCTTTCAATTCAAACCAAAACCATAAACCAGGCGTTTCATCTGCCTTTCAAAAAAAACCTAAAAAAAGAAGTTCAGAAGACAGGAGTGCATTCAAGGAAAACTATCCAGTAATGGCTTGCTCTTCTTGGAGAAAGCCTCCCTCGCGCTTCCGAGAGCCTTCATTTTCAGATTCAGCTTCCTGGACAACCTTTCGATTTCCTCCTCCTGCCGTATGATTTCATCCGCGGAAGGGCCTTCGACCGCTATGGCTTCAACTTTTCAATCTCAGCAAAGCCTTCAACAAACCAGGAGACCTTGAACTCATAGTCTACGCATATATCACGATGAAACTTCCAACTTGTAATCACGTCCTCGGAAACGGTGCGGCCAGTCACTTTGCACATATCATAAATCGAAGATAAAGCTTCCTCCACACGTTTGGCTAGCACAAACTGACTAGTGACCTTTTTGGTTGTGGAGATGTGTCCGTACCTTTCCCATATCTTGGCATATAGCGTTTCATATTTGGCTGGCACGCTGAAGCCGCCGATCAACACATGATCCGGATAAGGAACCAAGTATGGAGGAGTAAAACTGGCGCCAACAACTGAACCAGTGACCAACAAGGGATTCCCAACTACAATTGCGCTTGCAGACACGGGAATGCTCTTCGTTATTTGAGTTGAAACAACACTTTCAGCTTGATCAACCTCCGTTTCCAGATTGCCAGATGGTGGCTGTCGGGGTTAGGGGTAGAACTATATCTCCACGAGCCTCCACTTCAGATCCATCCAGAAGCGGATCCTTCCTGTAATGTCACGAGTTAGACACTTTCAATAAAAAAGAGGAAGAAAGAAAGATGCGCAGAAGACTCACTGATCCGCTTTTAGAAGAAGACTCATCACTGCTATCGGAAGAGCTATTCTCGTCATCACGAGATTCAGAGCTTTCCTCCTTTTCGGACTCCTCTTCACCGTTAGAAGGTTCAGCATTGCCACCCGTGCCTCAGAAGTGCCGCCTTCTGACGACATACAAGTTCAGCATTACCACCCTCTTCCTCAAGAGACGCCTCTTTCTGACGACGTGCAAGTTCAGCGAAGGCGTTCACTGCTGAGACCCTGAACAAAGCGCCAAAACAGATATTCAGAAATGAAATGAAGATTTACACAATTTAGTTAAGCCAGCAGGAAGGTGATGCCTACCCGAATGTTGGAAAAATTGAAAGTCACGAGGGCCGCCGGATCTGCCGAAATTGACCGAAAGCCACTTGCACGATTCTTTGATCACCGCTACCTCGCTTGGGGACTGTCCATATCCGGACTAAGCGATTTGCGCTTAGTTGAAGAAGGATCCCTCAGCAACGGATGCTTCTCCAAAATCGCAGGAGTAGGCTTACCACGGGTATTCTCCACTACAGCTTTCACAAATTTCTGGATGACAAGGAACTCACTCTGCCAGAATGTGTTATACTTGGAGGTAGTCGAAGGATTTCTTTCCGAAAACAACAAGAAAGGGAGACTTTTACCCGGCATGAGAACACTAACATCAAGAACGGCTGGTAACGAGTCCTCTGGAGCTACCGGCTGACGAACAAGAGGGACCCCTTGGTCGAAACCCATATGCCGAGCTGCCCGATCAATATTGTAAGAGACTGCCTGACACGGGCCTCGAAAGAAAGACTGTATGTAATCAGGCGTACAACTTCGCATGAATACAACCTCTCCAACACCCATATTTCTTTCTCAGAGAGCAAAGACATGTTTGCATCTATAATTCATCGATATGACAAGCAGAGCGGAAGCAAAAGTGTTAACCTGAACTATGGAGGTACACACCGGGGCCCACGGACGAAAGTTGATCGCGGACGAATTATCGAGGAAATCAACCAGGTTTCGGCTCTTGGGCGCCTATTCGACCAGCGAAGATCCTCGAACCACCACAAGACTCGGGAAGTGAAGCCAACGGTTTAGGAGCGTATCTCTCAAAATGCTCCCATAACCATGCCTGGAGGAAAGCGGCATGAACATACGAGTCCACTTTCATGTAACCATTTGAAGCGCGCATGTCCGCAACTAGATAATCCAAGTGTGTGTACAGAGAACCGAGAAATGAGCCGCCAATGGGGAGAACGACGCCTTTAGCTAATTTTATGGCAAATTTGATAAGTTCTGGCCCTATATCCTTCTTACCAGAACCATCATCGAAAATATCTCTGGATAACCAAAGAACCAAGAATGTCGCGACATGAAGCGTACTATTCTTTTCATCCGGTTCCAGCTCATCAGGAACCATTGAGACACCCACCAGCTGTAGAAACACCTTGTATCGTTTTCCTTCCGAACGAACCCTTTCGACTTCGCAACCAGAGCGGCACGCGTTTCTTCTTCATCTTCTGACAACTTGATATTGAGTTTTCCTGTTATGGGAAGATTCAGCAGAACAGCGCACTTTCTAAGGAGATAGTCATTTCACCCCACCTTCATATGGCCGTGTGAGTATCTGGACACCATCTGGAGATGAAAGAAACCTAACCTGGGATATCTTTCCTAATTTGAAGTGATGCAGAATCCGCGACAACATCAATGATTTGCTCCTTGGTCAAGCTAGCTCTTACACATTCTTGACTTATCATGAATTGCATCCATTTTCAAAGGAACGCAATGGACTCACGGAGATTTTAAAGTCAACATGAGAAGTAGAATACTCTTTCCCCTGAAGGAAAAACCGTATTACGTTCCTTGGCAGAACCGACCGAGCCCCTCCTTCACTCTCCGGAACGGTCAGAAGAATCGGCACATGCTTGGGATGATTTCCCCTGGCAGAAAATATCGTGAAGAATTCATCATCCACGTTTGGCTTGGAGTTGCCAACGTCCTTTGGTACGACAAGGCTTTCCTCAGGTGACATCCTAACAAAATTTCTTACGCTGCTTTCTCTATCAAAGTAACTACACTGAAACAAAACGAAAGAGAAGTTACTACAAGGTCCACGAAAGCTATTTTGTCAACAGTGGAGAATCCATCTTAGGTGCAATCCAACTTGTTCTAAATTGCACGCAAACTAAAGAAATTGATACTGGCAAACTCTACGTCACCATGGAAAACACACCTCTTATTGCAGCGGAAAGCACGCACCCGGTCAAGAAAGTGCGCCTCCCGCCGCGAAACTATGCTCACGGCCATAACAAAAAAAAAAAAGAGGGAGAAACCCTACAACGCCCGATTTTTTGTGGAATCAACAGCGGTCACCTACATGCCTACTTTACATAATTAACAGACATTATACGGTGAGATTCAAGGGGAAGTTATTTATGTGAATAATTTCTACAAGTTCAGGAAAAGCATACCTATGGCTAGGGTTCGCACCAACACAAGAAAACAGGAAAACAAATTGAAGAGGAACCGCTGGAAGACATACCTGGAATACACTTGCTCACTTTATTGCTACCGCGTGGCCAGGACGTGAGAACAAAGGTATGAAATAAAAAGGAGAGGCCGACCCTTTTTTTTATAGGCGTGAAACTTTGGAGTTTGAATAAGGAAAGGATTCCCTATTTGAGCTAAGTAAGGAAAATAAGCAATAAGGCCCGCGAAGGCAAAGTCCCACAGTGCCAAGAATCCGCGCCATGCCAATGTCGCACCTTGGAAGCACCCGCGCCATGCCATACCAAGCCAACGATCCGCGCTACGCAAAACCAAAGTCCGCGCCATGCCATGCCAAGCCAACACTGTACCAAGCAGTCCGCACCATGCCATGCCAGCGTCGTGCTAAGCAGTCCGCACCATGCCATGCCAGCGCCGTGCCAAGCAGTCTGCGCCACGCCAAGCCACGTCCGAGCTAATACAGCGCCTGCGTCTCCTATCCAAGCCGCACGATACCTGCGGCTCCCGTTCCAAGCCGATCCAGTGCTAACGGCTCCAAGTCCAAGCCGACCAATGATGACGGCTCGTTCCAAGCCGACCAATGATGACGGATCGTTCCAAGCCAATCCAATGCTAGCGGCTTCCCTTCACACCAAATCTGCACTAGCGGCTCCGTTCCATCCTAACTTGCAGTATCGCAACCAGAATTTACGCAAAGCCGCCAAATATGAGGATCACAAATTCTCCATACTCCCGAAAAAGGTTAGACGGATCTTCCTGACCATCTTGCATGATTTACGTTTCGATCATGTCCTTGTCTGTCACCATTATGCTTACTTCGCAACCATGCCCCTGTTCCGAGCTAAGCAGGGGACTTAATGTTGATGGTGGTTTTTAGCTTAGGGTTAAAATCGTAAACCCTAGTCAGATAGTGACGTCACAGAACTTGAGTAATAATGTCTCCACCAAACGCATTTATTGAACCCTTTAATATGTCCGCGAAAAAATTACTAGGGTACCTTTTTTAATTCTAATTAGGGTTTCGATAGCCCAGACACTAATTCCCATACCGTATGTGCCAATGGCATGCCGTGCCAGCCCATCTCCGCGCCAAGGCATGCCAACCATTCCAGCCATACCACATGTGCCAATGGCATGCCGTGCCAGACACATCTTCGTGCCAAGGCATGCCAACCATGCTAGCCGCACCACATGTGCCAATGGCATGCCGTGCCATCCACATCTCCTCGCCAAGGAATGCCAACCATGCCAGCCGCACCACATGTTCCAAGGACATGCCGTGCCAGCCACATCTCCGCACCAAAGCATGCCAACCATGCCGCATGTGCCAATGGCATGCCGTGCAGCATCTCCACGCCAAAACATGCGAACCATGCCGCATGTGCCATTGGCATGCCATGCAGCATCTCCACGCCAAGGCATGCCAGCCATGTCGCATGTGCCAAAGGCATGCCGTGCAACCTTTCCACGACAAGGCATGTCGTGCCACATCTCCGCGCCAAGGCATGCCAACCGTGTCGCATGTGCCAATGGCATGCCGTGCCAGCCACATCTCCGCGCCAAGGCATGCCAACCATATCAGCCGCACCGATGTGCCCAAACCATGCCAGTCTTTCCTTCACGACCGCTGGCTGCCAAAACGAAGGGTTGGAACAATCAACGACCACCCTTCCATCTAAGATGCAGATCTTAGCCGTCCAAGGTCACCAGCTAACGCGTGGCAACCTTTGGCCCAACGCCAAGCCTTAATTTTGGTCGCGCCTAAACTATGCCAAAATCCTAGTTTTTGGCCGCGCCTAAACTATGCCAAAATCCTAGCTTGGCCACGCCTAACTATGTCAAAGTCATGTCGGTTATGCTTTCGTGTCGCTGGCTACCAAACGAGGGCTTGCAATAATCAGCGGCTACCCTTCCTCTCAAGATGCAAAATCTTGACCGTCGAGGGTCACCACCGAGCCGGAAAGTCTCCCAAGCTCAACTTGCCAAAAAACAACAAAATGCTACATGTTTTCGATGAAAACATTCCAGACATCAACACATGTCACAAACTGGGGGATGCTCATTAGGGTATGGGTTTGTCGGTTTACAGCGTGCGGCGTACACTACGCCCGTTATAAGAAAGTGTCATAAGAATGAGGCGGTTAGTAAACACAAGGAGTAATGGTGAAACGTTTCCTTCATTATGGAAACATCAATTCCAGGCGTTACCCGTTAACGTTTCCTTCCATTTACTCAAACTGTTTCCAACTCTTACGAGACCAGGGCACGTTTCGTTGCGACTTGTATAAATAGGTCTCACCTATTTCCACCAAAAAACAAGTTTTGGTCAGGGGCATACAACACTCAGAAATCACTTCTTAGCTTTCCCATCTGTTAGCTTTCACTTTCTGATATAAGTCAAACAACTACTCTTCCATAATCATTATTCTGGTCTCAACACTCTCTTCACTTCCCTCCCCAAAACCAACCCTTCTCCTTCACTTTGTGACCGAAGCAAGTCTGGAACGGCCATTTCTTGGTTTAGACCGGATTTGTATAGATTGATATCTCGAATCTAAAGTACACCCTTGCAGTACATTTTTTAGGGTTTAAGCTCGTTTCTCATCCACAACACACGACCGAAACCAGTAGAAACTGTTTTCACCCTAAAACAACCGTACATGGGGTTTCACCAATTTTCTATTTAAAAGGGGGGCAATGCAAAATAAGTATTTATTTTTAGGGGGAAACACAAAATCCCCTAATAACTTTTTTCCTTTAGAATATACCAGGATATGACCCGTGGCATCACGGCTCAGGATTGTTATTGCTCTTGCGAATTGTGACTTTATTCCATGTTTCTTTAGTGCTTCAAGATACCCACCCAATGTATTTGGTTCAAGAATCAAGATCATAAACCTATATCGTTGGATTTTCCGTAAGATTGTAAAAATAAGTTACTGAGTGGGTGGAGATCAAACGAACCCCACTCACAAAAGCAAGTAATCAACAAGAGATTTTGTTACAATCACGCATGTTTTACCAATTAATGTATGTTGATTTGTATTTTCCTCTTCAGAGGCTTTGATTAGCTCCTGCTACCGGCTTTCACCTATGAATATTAAATAAATCTAAATTTTATAACATATTTGTCCATGTTAGTAAGAGAAGGAGATTTTAAAAATAATCACAATTTTTTTTATTGTGTGTTATTAATTTTTATTCTGCATGCAAGGAATTCAAGATGTATCCATGAAGTTGAATAATATGGTCATAATCATTAAAATATCGGCACAACAACCATCAAACATAATTTTTTTTTATCTTTTTCCAATAGCATTCAAACACTCACTTTTAGGTCCAATTTGAGGATGAGAGAAATGCCTAAAAGAAACACACACTTTCCCATACGCTTGCTTGACCATGAAACAATTCCTTTTAGATTCTGTCCTTGTTAAATCCAACTACCGCCTAATCGGACACTTGATTTTTCCTCTTGTCACCTGATTTTCCATCCTAAGATAATGTTTATCCTCTCTCAAACTTTAGTGCTCAATTTCCCTTGCTCCAGTTACCCGTAGGTCGTGGCATTGAGCTGAAATCCCTTTTCATCACTGTCGCCTCTTCTAGGCATTTCTCCCATTCTCCGTCATTTACAAATCGCCTCAGTGCCAAAAAGTCCACTTCTTTCCATGCTCGGGAAATCGTGGATCGAGTCTCCTAGAGTTCCCCTTCCGCCATGTCTTTCAGCTTATCAAAGATCTTGTAGTTGCTTTCTGGCACGATTTTGGAGGGGCTACATGTTATTTGGCTGGCTGTTAGTGTGTTCTGCATGGTTTAAACAGAAGAAAAGGACTAATAAGACATAATTTTTTCATAGGTAAAACAGACTAAATCTAATAACTTATATAAGCCTACAGAAGGGCTGAGAAAAATGCTTGGTATGCATGCAAGAGACATAGGACTGAGCAGTAGGTGGTGGTCACCCATCTCCAGTTTTCTCGGTATATAAATCCCAGGTTCAAAATATTATTAGTCTTCGGTTCCATCCGTATTTGTTTAAAATTACCTTAAATACCGTTGTACAAATCTCCCCAATCTCGTGTAATGGTTCTTCGAAGGTTCTTCAGAGCCTAAAATTCCTGGCAGTCCCATTACCCTCCCAATGTAGTCGCTCTATAAGTGTAAAATTCCATGAAAACTCTAATTGCGTAGGTTATGCTTTATCCCAGGGATCGATATGTTTGCAGCATTTGTGCAAAGACTGGGTGACTCTTCAGTCCAACTCATCTAATTGCAGCAAGAAAACTTTATGTTTTAGAGACATCAACACCGCTTTGATAATGACAGTCCACGTTCACATCTTTAAGCATATCATTCATGGTGCTACATCTACAGTTTCAACCTTATTTTAGACTTTATTCCCTCCAGACTATTGTTATAGAGGTCATTAACTCATCTTGTTGTTTTTTTAGCACTAAATTGAAGTCATTATATTTTTAATATCTTTTGTAGTATAGTATGACATTTTTTCGAGTGGTAAGATTAAGATAAGCCAAGAAGACCTAATGATTCAATGAGTAATTCCTATCTTGTATAGATATTAAAAATAAAATCATAAAATCATGTTAAACACAAAATTCTTGTACAGAAAAAAAAGTACATCTAATTCTTTCTTAAATTAAATATAAAATCATGTTATTTTCCTTGGATAGTGGTACTGGATAAACAACCAATACAATGAGAAAAAAGAAAGTGACAATCCATTGTTATGTCTTCTTTGTGTTGTCTTATTTTTGAACGTAGTTTCAATCATCAAAATCATCCATTAAACCAAGCCTTAGCTTTCCCTTGTTTGTCCATTGCCAAGATACTCCTCATAAGGTACGACAACCTGACACCTGCTGTGACGGACAGGAAAATTACGCCTTTGGTGCGTCGCCCCGCAGGCCGCAACTCCCCCGGTGCGCCATGATGAAGCTACGATCCGGGCCTCATCCCCAGGAAAATGCACGTCCATCTTGCCCTTGCAGGCATGCTCGTGGATCATGATGCAGCTAACTTAGCTTCCACACCGTTCCAAATTCACCCTTGTCCACAGAAGGGTATATGACCATATTGCCGTTTCCAAGAGTTCAAGCCATAGAGGCTATGGCCAATGCGTATTGCTCGCATCACTGGTTGTGCCACAACATAGGGAATTCATCAATGAATTTCCTATCTATATGAGAAATCGACAGCGTCCGAGTCATATCCAGACTTAAGGCATAAGCCGTGGACTTAGGCATAGGCCGCTCTAAGCCTATTGTCATTCTCTTACTCCGCTTTACCAACTCTTCGTAGCTTGATAGGAAGTATGAGCATCCACTTGCTGGCATGCAACATTCCTCATCAAGTCTCTCCGCAATCATCTCTTGCATCGAGCTACCGATCTTAGATGATATGAGGGGTCAACATACTGGACCGGCAATGATGCAACTCATTGCGGCTGCCTACGTACCCTTCCCTACTCTAAAGGAATCAAACACAGACCGTAGTTCATCCTTAAAGGGACATAAACTTAATCCAAATCGTTTGCTAGGTCGTGGACAAGCAATAGTGGTAATGACCTAGTCCGTGTAGGTCGTTCCGTCAAATGCATCCAAGTGATGCATCATCGAGTCTTTAGAATGGCATAGTGATGCCTCAGCATCATATGCTCTATTCGTAAGGCTACGCAACTTAGAATGAGCCTTAGGCATTATTCATAGCGTTCCGGCTAAGCTGTGAAGCTTACTTGGTACATGGTCCGCATATGCACCTTTAACCAACTACCCCTCCCTATATATGTTAATTTGACATTTTTACAACTTAAATTGGGGGAGCAAAAATGATTCATCAACTCCCCACTTTTACTATTCATGGCCGTTTCCATGTATTTTCCTGAATAACCTGCCAAGATGACTGTACATTCAGTTTTGGCTCACATGCCAGTTCTTATGCCCGGGTAGGATGGCTGAACACTTTCTGAGCCAAACCCGATGAAGGGCCGTGATGGCTGGATTTCCGAATTTGTCCCATAGGCCACTCAAATGACAACTTGATGTTCATCCAGGATGGATGTATTATAGTTTTGGCCCGTAGGCCACTCCTATGCCCATCCGTGTTGGGTGTACATCATGCCATGTACCCAACTGGACTAATGCATCATTTGATGCAAGATTGGCTCTTGGACAATGTAGCCTCCAACTAATTCCATATTGGCCTTAGCCAATATGCATACGCGACGTGCCTTACTTGGCACCAGATATTGGCCCTAGGCCAGATGCATCTCACATGGAACATAAGTTTTGTATGAAGCTTTATCTCGAGCAGTGGGGCATCCTTTAGTATTCACCATGCTAAAAACATGGGGCGTTACACTCTTCACCACTTTAAAGAATTTCGTCCCGGAAATTCAAAACAAAACTATTGTGGACAATATCTTCGGTTTGGATTTTCTGAGAAAAAGTCCCATACCAGATACTCAGAAATCACGAGTTTCTTCAAGTTGTCATGAACAATAATTTAGACCTTCTGAGCACATGTCCCATACCACCTGCCCATGAATCCAACAGTGCCCACAACAATATCAAGAATCACAATTGGCCAGTGCCAAGAGGATATCTCGACCAGATATCCTAGATGGCATCCCAAACTACCACTCAGAAATCCCTAAGGTTCGCAAGGTTGGTTCCAAAGGTTTGGCGCGAGTATAACGCAACACGCCACTTCTTTTTGCAGTACTGTGTGGAACAGCTTCCAGTTATCCACCGTCCCTGATGGTCATCCAGGTTGCCACTCGTAAGTGGGATGCTAGCCATGACCAACAACGCACACCGTTTGCCAGTTTCCAACGTGTGGGGATGATCAGTCCCATTGTCTACCAACCGTCCCAGACGGTCTTCCGGATATCCACTCGTAAGTGGGGTGCCACTTAGGCCAGGAAAACTCAAAGTACTTCCACAATCTCAACTCGATTCGCAAAGTAACTGGCCCAGCAGTTACAAGCTCTTTCCCCGCAGAAGTTGGCCTACTCTCAAACTTTAAGTTTCCATGATGGAAAATACTCGCCAATGAGTCCACCCCGCACAAGTCCCTAGAGTTTTCTCGGAACTTGCTCTGATACCAACTGTAACGGACCGGAAAATTACGCCTTTGGCGCGTCACCCCGCAGGCCGTAACTCCCCCGGTGCGCCATGATAAATCTACGATCCGGGCCTCATCCCCAGGAAAATGCACGTCCATCTTTCCCTTGCAGGCATGCTCGTGGAGCATGATGCATCTAACTTAGCTTCCACACCGTTCCAAAGTCACCCTTGTCCGTAGAAGGGTATATGGACATATTATCGTTGCCAAGAGTTCAAGCCGTAGAAGCTATGGTCAATGCGTATTGCAAGCATCACTGGTTGTGCCACAACGTGGGGAATTCATCACTGAATTTCCTATCTAGATGAACAATCGACAGCGTCCGAGTCATATCCAGACTTAAGGCATAAGCCGTGGAATTAGGCATATGCCACTCTAAGCCTATTGCCATTCTCTTACTCCGCTTTACCGACTCTTCGTAGCTTGATAGGAAGTATGAGCATCCACTTGCTGGCATGCAACATTCCTCATCAAGTCTGGCCGCAATCATCTCTTTCATCGAGCTACCGAGCTTATATGGTATGAGGGTCCAACGTGTTGGACCGGCAATGCTGCAACTCATTGCGGCTGCCTTCCTACGTACCCTTCCCTACTCTAAAGGAATCAAGCAGAAACCGTAGTTCATCCTCAAAGGTACATAAACTTAATCCAACTCGTTTGCTAGGCCGTGACCAAGTAATAGTGGTAATGACCTAGTCCGTGTAGGTCGTTCCGTCATCCAAGTGATGCATCATCGAGTCTGTGGAATGGCATACTGATGCCTCAGCATCATATGCTCTATTCATAAGGCTGCGCAACTTAGAATGAGCCTTAGGCATTATTCATAGCGTTCCCGCTAAGCTGTGAAGCTTACTTGATACATGGTCCGCATATGCACCTTCAACCAACTACCCCTCCCTATATATGTTAATTTGACATTTTTACAACTTAAATTGGGGGAGCAAAAATCATTCATCGACTCCCCACTTTTACTATTCATGGTCGTTACCATGTATTTTCCTGAATAACCGGCCAAGATGGCTGTACATTCAGTTCTGACTCACATGCCAGTTCCTATGCCCGACCAGGGTGGCTGAACACTTCCTGAGCCAAACCCGATGAAGGGCCGTGATGGGTATTTCCGACTTTGGCCCATAAGCCACTCAAATGTCAACTCGATGTTCAGCCAGGATGGCTGTATTATAGCTTTGGCATGTAGGCCACTTCTATGCCCAGCCGTGTTGGCTGTACATCAGGCCATCTACCCAACTGGACTAATGCATCATTTGATGCAAGATTGGCTCTTGGCCAATGTAGCCTCCAACTAATGCCATATTGGCCTTAGCCAATATGCATACACGATGTGCGTTACTTGGCACCGGATTTTGGCCCTGGGCCAGATGCATCTCACATGGAACAGCAGCTTTGTATGAAGCTTCATCTCGAGCAATGACACATCCTTTAGTATGCGACATGCTAAAAACACGGGGTGTTACACTTGCTTTCAGAGTGACGACCATATAACAATTGATGTAAACAGTGTCACTTTTTTGGTAATTCAGTGGATGCTCAAATATTACAATATGTCAATACCTCATCAAGAGTTCGAGGAACTCATATCTGCTTTTTCTTTGGATATTTTCTGCATTCCATGCAATAAAGGCCATTAATATAGAATGCAGGTTGATTGAGATATATCACTTTCGTTCATTGAATTTAAAAGAACATACCTTTGAGTACTATATGATGTAGTTAAACAAATACCTTACACATATTTGAATGGCAGGCGATAATAAGTTTTGAATAGTTAGTTGTAGTAAGTTCTAGTGGAATCCGCAGGAGATGTGGATTCTTATCACTTATATAATTCTCTATACCACAGCGGGGCATTGATGTATTTGCCTTCCGTTATAAAGTTCTTTTTCAAAAGGGAGCATTTAGTTACTTCCCAGCAATTACGGATAATATGTTTAACCGTTTTTGTTAGGTGCTCAATGAGACTATAGCAATTACGGATATCCTACGTTAAGTTCCTAATAGCCTTTCGCATGTAAAAAAAAGTGGAATTGAATTGTAAACTTCAATGAGATATTATAAGGGAATTTTTAATGCCTGACGTCGACAATACACTTTTAAGATTAATTCCTAATGTCACTTGTAAAGTTCAACGAAACTACAACAATCAGATCCTAATCATTATGAGGTCTTTACTAACCCTGGCTTGAGCAAGGGTTGATAAATATTTTTTCTAAGCCCTTGTTTTTTAGACATTCAAATCAGAACGGAAATGGTAACATGATTTTCCGTTTTCTGAGTTGAATCACCTAATTTATACAATGAGCATTCTTACAATTTCCGCATCTTAAGCTCCCGTTTTCATGCTCAAATGGCTGTTAGCTGTAAGAATATTGTAGTGTCTAAATTTTATATCAAACCATAGATTGTTTTCCTAGAAAACGTTTGTACCTTCCAATGAGCCAATTTCATGGACTTAAACTTACAATCTCCATAGTAAATCATATCCTGGATCTTCCTTCGGACCAATTTCATGGACTAAAACTCCCCAAGTCATTGTGAAAGTTACTGAAAAACTGGTGTCAGATTGCATAATTCAATTCGAGTCAGCCGACTTGTGTCAGTTTACAGGAAAACTCAAGATTGGTGGAGCTTGTTGTTAGCTTTGTAAAATATAAAAAATTGGCGCTACTTACATTTTCGTCTATCATCAATAGGTCCAAGCTTTGGACTTCATTGGTCCCCAGAAAAGTCCACGTCGTTGCATGTACGGGAAATCATTTTTTTTTGCTCGATAATGTACGGGAAATCATGACTATCGTCATCCAGATTTCCCCTTCCCCCATATCAGGCAGCTGCTTGAAGTTCTTGTAGGTGCTTCTTGGAACAGTTTTGGAGGGGTAACATGTGATTTGGCTCGCCTTTACTGCGTTCTGCAAGGTTTGAATGAGAGAACATGATTAGCAATACATATATTTTCGGTATTAACAGGACATATCTTTTCGGTAGTCAAATCAAAACAGATTAAACCAAACAAAGTGAAAAACAATACATGGTATTTGAGCAAGAGACGTACAACAGTAGGAGTGGTCAAGATTTAAGAAACGAATGTGAACAAAGAGCAAATTATAGTGAGCTTTATATAGGCCAAACCCTCGGTATAATAAATATTAAAGGTTGTAACGGTTGTAGCATTAGTATATCCCAAATAAGTCCCAAATGATAACGGTTGCAACGTTATAGAAAGCAAAAAATTAATTTGTTAACATTTTTCATTAAGTGTCTAAATCGTAACGGTCCTTTAAATGCCTCTAAATTGTATATCTCAAAACATATTAGTCGCTCGATCTGAACCGTCTTTTATGTATCTAAATTATAGAGATCCGTCGATGGAGGAAAACACCATTGTATATCCTAAAACACATTAGTTGCTCGATCTGGACTATCCTTTATGTGTCCAAACTATAGAGAGCCGTCGATGTAGAAAAACACCGTTGTCCCTTAGAATATAGATCAATATATATGTATTGTTGGATTATACAAACAAAAATGAATATAAGTAAAATAAATATTTTGTGATGTGTATTCAAGCATGAAGTAGGTTTGCACCGGTAACATGAAATGTATCGTATCAAAATATACTACATGTTATTTTTGCTGGTATTCAAGAATCAACAAATCACTTTTTTGTTCAATACATGTCAATATGTACTGTTAGATCATTCACAACAAAATGGAATATAGTACACATAAATATTTGTGATGTGTATTTAACCCCATCATCAGCAGTGGACATATCGGTCATGCAACTACTTATACCTTCTCCTTGATCATGGATGTGATGATGCTGATTGTTTCTAGGATTTTAAATTTGATTATTCTGGTCCAGGAGCCGAAGATTTTCCTCTCTATTATGTGATGTAAAAAAACATATTGCATGTTACTTTTGTTAGTATTCAAGCATCAATAAATCATTTTTTTTCTTCAGCACATATCAGTGTTCACTGAGAAATAAGAAATATATATGCAATATGTTTTTTGTTTTGCTCGGATAAAATAATGAGTTGAGAGTGCGTTTGATTTTTCAGTATTTTGTGCTTTTTCTGCCGTCCGAATGAGACCGTGGGAGAGAGGGGAGAACGTACTTTGTTCACACACTTGAGTGATGGGTATGTAGGTCATTTCGTTGTTTAGAATAAATGATTTTTGGACCTCCGTTAAATGCTTTCTCCCGTTGGACCGATTAAGCTCTTGTTCACACGCTTTATCGAAGTGTCGAGTTTTCACCCAGTTGCCTGTGAGTATGACTAATGATTTAAGTAAGGAAAAGAGTCTTCATTGTCATCATTATACCATAAAATGTAATCGTTTGGGTTTGATGAATTGAAATACTTTTTTAAACACGTACGTGAAGTCAAGGATACTGACTTAGGCACAAAAAGTGTTTGATGAAATGTTTGAAAGAGACACGGTTTCTTTGTTAATCAGTTAATCTTCATAGAGAAGGATATGAACTTGACTCGTTTATGTTTTTCTACTGTTTTAAAGATGTTTGTGAAGATGGAGTTTGCAGATCTATGTATGAGAATACATGCTTGTACTTGTAAGTCTGGACTTGACTCTGAAGTGTTTGTTGGGAATGCGTGGTTATGGAAATGTGGATGACGCAAAGGAGGTTTTTAGTGGGTTCTTGACAAGCCCGTGGTTCCTTGGACCACAATGATTGGTTGTTATTCAGAGAATGGTTACTTCGAGGAAGCTTTGGAATTTTTGGTCGTATGAGGAATGTACTGAAACCGAATGATGTTACTTTGACTCATTTGCTTCGGGATTGTTCAGGTGGGGTATGAACTTGGGCAAGTGCTTTTGCTTTAGAGGAGCGATTTTGCTTTAAAGATTCGTCATGAGTGTTGTTAATAGTTTGCAGGATTTGTACATCAGTGGTGAGCATTTTCACGAGGCCCCGATGGTTTTCGAAGATACTCTACTAAGAGCGTCCACAATAAGGCTGCACAAGACCCGGTCCGATTTACCTGTACCGACCTGGACCCGAAAGACCCGGACTCCAACCGATCCGTACCCGGAGTTACCGGTACATGTACCGGTTCTGAATGTTGATACCCGGTATAGACCGGTACAGGTACCGGTTCTGGGTTATTTCCGGTCTGTACCGAACCGAAAAACCCGGTAAATTAGAGTCATTGATATCTTTTAAGATATTACATCCTAGCCGTCCCTTTTAGGTTTAGTCTCATCTTGAACTCCAGGTACAGGTACTGGTCCTGGTCTTGGTACAGGTACAGATACAGGTACATGTACCTTCGTTATTTTGAACTTAAGTTGTAATGTTGAACTTTATATGTTAAGTTAGTTTGTTGCTAGCCTTTGTGTTTCAAAATTTGGGTAAAAAACCCGGTACCGGTCTTGAACCGGACCGGTCTTACCAGTACAGGTACAAGTCCAGGTACAGGTACACAAATTGAGGAACCGGTCAACTCCGTGTAAAGGTACCGGTTCCACCAAAAACCCGGTCCGAACCGGTCCATGTGCAGCTCTAGTCCACAATGGACGACTAAACCCAAATATTTGGTCCAGTGGATAGGTATAGTGGGACGGACCATCGATCAAAATTTGATCAAAGACTAAAAACCCATACCAAATTTGGTCGGCGATCAAGACCAAACCCAAATATAGTCGGGCGTTTATATAATCCACGCCACATCACCAGGCGGACGTATAGTCCACGTCCCACCCCAGACGGACGTATAGTCCATGCCCCACACCAGGCGAACGTATAATGCACGCCTGTTTTTTTTTCTTTTGTGTGGGGCGTGGTTTATACCTCCGCCCCACTCTTTACAAATTTCAAATGCATGGGGCGGGCTTAATACCTCCGCCCCACTCTTTACAATTTTTTTTTTTTTATTCTTTTTTTTTTTGAATTTTTATGCACCGGGCGAACGTATAATCCTCGTCCCACACCAGGTGTTGGTATAGTCCCGCCCCACACCAGACGAACGTATAATGTACGTCTGACCAAATTTTGTTTTTTCACCGTAGCGTCACACACCAGACTAAACCCAAAATTTGATCCTTTTTTCACTCTTTGGTCTTTGATTATACCCGCACCACTGCAGTTGCTCTAAAGGATGTGATCCATTGGAGTGCCGTGACCTCACTTTTGGACATAATGGTCGAAGCGAGGAGGCTGTGGAGCTCTTTTATCAGATGAGACAAGATTCTGTGGTTGCAAATAAGTTTCACACTTTTTTGTGTTGGACAAGCTTGTGCGCCCTTGGAATGTATAAAAATTAAGGGAGCAAATCCATTACCAAGTTGCCAAAGTTGGTCTTGATATAGTTACTCATGGGTATGTATAATAGACACTGACGGACCTACAGCTGGGCTAACCCGGGTTTTAGTCCAGGTAGACGTCACAGCCCAACAACCTAAAACAACCTAAAAATTGAAATGCTATACTGGACGAAGACTATTAGCCCAGGTTGAGAAAACTTCTTGGGTCCGTCCCTGATAATAGATGTGAAAGCATTGTGGATTCACAGAAGATTTTCTTGGATTTTTCCCGCAAAAGTGACTTGATGTGGACCACAGTGATTGTTGAATACGTACAGTTGGGAAAAAACGGAGAAGAGCATTGAGACTCTTCACGAGGATGATAGAAGCCCAAGGAAAGGAAGATCAATTTACTTATTCAGTCACTTTTTGTGCTTGTGCAAGTTTAGAAGATTGGAAAGCTGGGATTCAGATCCACAGTTCAATGATTAAAACTGGCATTGACAAAGACAGCGTAGTTAATTGGTAGTGCTTCGATAAATATGTAATCGAACTAAGGAAAGACTACAGATGCCTGCTTGGTATCTAGAACAATGGACGAGTTGAATAAAGTTTTCTGGACATCAATGATTTTGGCATATGCTCGACATCTGTTAGGCAAGGATGCCCTTGTACTTTTTGAGGAGATGCAGAGAAAGAAAGTTACCTTGCGCAATAACACGGGACTCGTTGATAATGGATGTCTTATTTCTCTTTACATTCAAACTACGGCAGTGAGCCATGTATAAGGCATTATACATGTGTGGTAAGGCTTTTAGGATGTGCTGGTCGATTTAATGAAGTTGTGGGCTTCATTAACAAGATTCCATTTGAAGCTAGTGTTGTGGTGTTGAGATCTCTTCTCGGTGCATGCGTTGTTCACCACATTATCGAGGTTGGTTATCTATTTCTGAAGGTGTGCTTGAGATGGATCCCCTAGATGGCCTCACTCACATATTACTGTCAAAATTTTAATGCAGCGGCTAAAAAAAGAGATAATGTAGCTTCCATTAAGAAAGATATGAGAGGAAAAGGTAAAGGGAATAGATCTGGCCTATGTAAGATTCTATGTCACGATAACGTTCATCATTAATATTATATGCATGAGAACATCCTGATTTAGACATAGTTCATGGGATTGTTGAGTTGCTGAATTTGTAAAAATCAAGAAGACCCTGCCTGACTGTAACACTGTTTTGCAGACGTGGAGGATGAGGATGATAAAGAAGTTTACTTAGTGGTACATAATGTGAGATGATAGACGCATTTATGTGTCTAATTTATCTCAATTGTGTATATTGTTAGTGCACATTGTTGTACTTATTTTGGTTTTTAATCTCTTTGTAGGTGTTTTTGGATAAATAAGGCTTTGCGGCAAAAATTGGCTAAAAATGTGGCCCTTGGATTGTCGTTGATAGTGTAACGTAAATGCCCTAGAAGTGTACCGGAAATACCCCGGAGGAACCCTGAAAAAGTGCGGAAAACATCCCAGAAGAATTGCTAAAGGCACCCCTAATTTGGATAGGGGCATCCCATTTCAGGGCATGTACTAAAGGGACACCGGAACTGGATAGCGGGAGGTCATCTTAAAAATTCAAAACAGAAATTGGCGGGAAAAAAAGGCAGCAGCGACAACAGTTTTTGAGCAGAGATTTGAGCGACTTAGGAGGAGATTCAATGGGCATATTTGGTACATACGGACTCTAGAAGACATAACAGGCCTAATGCAATCGTCTAGACCCATCCAATTGGGCTGGATAAGTCGGAATAATTGATCAAAGTCCCAACAGGATACGGCTTCTCTGTTTAGGGTTTGGGATTGGTCAGAGAGATTTATGGGATTTTCTTGCGTGGGATATACTTCAAATAAGTTGAGTCTAAGTCCTAGAAGATATTTGAGACGAGAGAATAGCTAAAAACAGGGTGGAACGCAACAAGAAGAGGATTATTCTTCAAACTGCCCGTAGAGAATAATGGAGATTTTCAACGAGTTTGATCGAGTTTTAAGGTGATTCAAAGCCTATAAATAGTTGGGTTTAAGTCATAGAAGGGTTAGAAACCTTTAGGAGAGAGCTTAGAGTCCAGGAGAGCCGAGGAGAAGCGATTACAGAGAGTTACAGTGCTGCTGCTGCTGCTGTTCGAGGAGGAAGAGGAAGAACAGACCTGCTAAGGCAGTCGTTCTTCAACAGTCTTAAAACCAGAAACGAGTGTCGTTGTTTTACACCAACAGAAAAGTATCGTTTAAATTTCAGCTCTTTCCCTTTTGTAACAGTGACACTGTAACACTATTACAGCGTTACAAACTTCAATTCTACACTATTTACATCAATAAAAACACCTATTAATCCATGGATACATCTTGTGAGTGTGTTTTTGGGATGAGGAGCTAAACCCATTAGCCAAGGCGACGGAGGAAGCCATTTTTCCACATTAATTGGTATAATTCTAATTTTACTATTTATTTGCAATATTATTATTTGATTATTTGCATGGAATTGAAATTGAAATATTAGTTTTTATTGAATAGTTGTGAATTAATTTGATGAAGCATGCTGGGTTTTAATAACTTTTGATGTTTTATACTTTTTGATTACAATTATTACTTCAAAAACATATTTGAGGCAAATATTAGAATTGATTTTAAAGATAGAATTGCATAAAAACTATTTAGAGTTTACTATTTATTTGGTCAATGGTGGAATCCTAGTCTTGGTAATTTTCTCTATAATTGAATTATTTTATTTATTTTCCTTTTTAAATTAAATCTAAAAAAAAAATTGTTTTCTTCACAAGTCTGAAAAGACCCAGTTTTACCACTACAACTACAATCACTTTTGAAATACCATTAAATTTTTGGCGCCGCCGACGCGGATTTGTGTTTAGGTAGCAGTTTTTTTAGATTTATTATTATTATTATTATTTTGTTTATTTTTATTTGTTTCTTTTTACGTTTCTTTTTGTCTTTGATTTACAGGTTTGAAGTGAACACTAAGGACTTGGAGAAAAAAAAAAGCTTAAAGCGTAAAGAGAAGACAAAAAGAAGATTTTTTTTTTTTTAGGATTTAGTTTTATTATTATTATTTTTTAGAATTGTATTAGGAAATATTTTGTAATTTACTTTTTGTTTTTGCACTTTATTTTTGTGGACTGTGACTTTAAACTTTAAACTTTGGACATTTTTATTTTTATTTTATACCCTACAGAAGGGTAGTTTAAATACAAACTGTTTGCAGGGAAGGACGACGATTACGATATCGTCTCGGCCCCTCGGGTTCGCACACTGACAACGGAGTCAGTGGCCCGAGTCGATTTCAATGGTTCATCGCCCGTCTGGTACGGGAGGTAAGTCCAATCGAAACACTCGCGAATCTCCTGCAAGCGGGTTACTGTATTCCTTAAGGTGATAATTGATTGAGGACGAACCGGACTGTTTTGATATTCCTAGTAAAGGGCAAGGCCTGGCCAAAATAAGATAAGGGTTCGGATTTCATCACCGTTCCCTTCTTGCCCGCCTTAGGAAAATGAAACCTAAAGCGAACCTAAGCCTAAAATTTGGACTAGAAAGAGACCTATAGGGTATCGATCTTAACAGGACAATCATTCGAAAAATATTGGTTACTCTTTTAAGCACACCTCGAAGTTCTTGACGGTTTCTGCGAGTTGAATGCGTGACTGCGCCGCATTGGATCGGTGAGGTTTTGGGTATCAAAGCTCCACTGAGCTTCCCTCGCCTCGATTCAACTTGCTTTAACTCGGATTGATTCCAGAGGGGTTTTCTTAAATTGTAACGAATTCCCTTTCGAAGGATTAGAAGCTGGTCTAGAAACAATCTAAGTGGAGCCATCATGCTTGTTGTTTGCTAGAAATCTTTAGGTTTGCTGTGGTAAAGTCGAGTCAGCCTGCTGTGTGATTGCTAGAACCTTCCTGTTAGGATTTTTATTTCTTTTTGAATTCTTTTTAGTGTATGCCCGATTTTGTTAATAGGGCTTGGAAAAGAGATACTCTGGGTCGATTGATTAGCGAAAAACCTAGTAGTTCTTCTGATTTAAGCAGGGAGCTCGAAGACTCTTCTTTGGAGAGCCCTGTTTTTGGAAACTTCAGTTTTGAGAATTTATCTCTGAGTGATAAAAGTATCCCTAGTACTCCAGTTGTGCCAACGATGGCAACTTTGAAAGATTACATGTTCCCAACTAGGACCAACCGAGCTTCGTGCATTAAATTTCCAGCCACTACGGCTAATTTCGAGATAAAACCTAGTATTCTTCAGATGATTCCTATATTCTTAGGAAAAGATGATGAGAACCCTTATTTCCATATTAGGGACTTTGAGGAAATCTGTGGGACAATTAGAATAAAGGACCTTACCGATGAAGTCTTGAAACTTAAGATGTTTCCCTTTTCCTTGAGAGATAAAGCCAAGACCTGGCTGAACAACCTACCATCCGAATCCATTGAAACATGGCAGGAACTTATTGCTGCTTTCTATATGAAATTCTACCCTAAGCATAAAACTGCAGTTGTTAGGCAGAAAATTAGTGCTAGTGTGCAACAAGAGGGAAAGTCTCTTTATAGGTTTTTAGAGCGATTCAATGATCTCCTATCTCAGTATCCTCACCATGGATTTGATAATATGAAACTCGTACAGATTATTTATGATGGTTTAGACTATTCGACCAAAGCCATGGTTGAGTCTATGTGCACTGGTGAGTTCACTAGTAAAAATGTTGATGATGCTTTTACCTTCTTAGGACCTATCGCTGAAAAATCCCAACAGTGGGAATCTTGTGTTGAACCCCCTAAAATACTCTTGGTCAATAGAAGTAGCACCAATATGGTAGATACGAGTTTTGCGTCAGATGCTAAGTTTGCTGCTTTGTCCAGAAGGTTAGAAGCTTTGGAAATGGGTCAGACTAAAAATAGGTCCCTTTTTGAACCTAATAGAGCCTCTCAAGTCTCTAGTTGTGGAATAGAGCCCGATAATTCATTTTGGGAAGGTCAGGTTAGTGAAGAACAAGCCCATGCTGTCTATAACAACGCTAGGTTTGAGAACCGTCAGAAGTTTGACCCATACTCAGAAACCTACAACCCTGGTTGGAGAAACCATCCTAATTTCTCTTGGTCTAAGGGCCAGAGTCAAGGCCAGTCTAGCAATTCTCAGCCTCCCCCAGGTTTTGCTTTTAAGAACTCTTCAGGTCAAACCCAGTTTCAGAACACTTCTGAGAAAAAGATCTCTACCTTAGAAGAAACTCTCACTATGTTATCAAATAACCATGACATGCTATCAAAAAACCACATTAGCTTTCAACAAGAAACTAGGCAAGAGTTGAAGAATAATTCCCAGAGTCTTGCCAAATTAGAACTTCAAGTATGACAAATAGCTAAGTTTATAAGTGAGAGAAAATGGAAGGTTCCCTAGTCATACTGATCCTAACCCCAAAGGAGAGAAATCGTACAATCATGTGAATGCTGTCACAACCCTGAGGAGTGGAAAGAAGGTTGACAACAAGGTTGCCATGCATGATAGTGAACATGCTGTAGTTCACCTTGCTGAGCCAGAGAATGAAGAGACTGATAGAGTCTCTAAAGAGACCAATGAGGGTCATGTTGAGTCTGATTTTGTTCCCAGAGCCCCATTCCCACAAATGCTAGTTCCGACTAAGAGGGAGTCCAACTTTAATGATATATTGGAGGTTTTTAAGCAGGTTAATATCAACCTTCCATTATTAGATACAATTAGGCAGATTCCCTCTTATGCCAAGTTCCTTAAGGACTTGTGTACGCGAAAGCGTAAGCTCAGTGTCCAGAAGAAAGCCTTCATAGCTAGTCATGTGAGTTCTATTATTCAGAATACCACTACTCCTAAGTATAAAGACCCAGGGTCCCCTAGCATTGCTTGTACAATAGGTAAGTACCGTGTTGAGAAAGCTTGCTTGACTTAGGAGCCAGTGTGAATTTACTTCCATATCATGTGTACCTTAAGCTAGGACTTGGTGAGATGAAACCTACCCAGATGACACTTCAGTTAGCTGATAGGTCCGTTAAAATTCCTCGTGGTGTGATCGAGGATGTTCTCATAGAGGTTGACAAGTTTATTTATCCAGTGGATTTTGTTATCCTAGATACCCAACCTGTCCCTGACCCAGAGAACCAAATACCAGTGATTTTAGGTCGCCCGTTTTTAGCTACATCCAATGCGATCATTAACTGTCGAAATGGTATTATGAATTTGTCTTTTGGTAATATGACTATTGAGCTGAACATTTTTAATATTAGTAAGCTACCCTCTGAACTAGATGACTCGAATATAGAAGAGGTGAACATGATAGGAACATTAGTCGAGGAGTCATTACCAAACACTTTGTTAGAAGATCCATTAGAAAATGCCTAGCTCACTTTGGGATTGATTTTGATGATGATAATGATTAATGAGGTGAATGCTTTGTTAGATTCAACCCCTTTGTTAGATACTAGTAATGGATGGAAACCTAAGTTCGAACCACTACCAGTTTCTAAGTCTACCCTAGTTCCTTCTTTAGAAGAGCCTCCTAAGTTGGACCTAAAACCATTGCCAGATACCCTGAAGTATGTGTTTTTAGGCCCGTCTGAGACTTTACCTGTGATTGTTTCTTCCGACTTGGATAGAGATCAGGAAAGTAGGCTAGTAACCGTCCTTCAAAACAACAAGGAAGCTTTAGGGTGGACCATAGCAGACATTAAGGGTATAAGTCCTACTGTTTGTATGCATCAGATCTATTTAGAGGAAGACACCAAACCTTCTAGGGAGATGCAACGTCGACTAAACCCCAATATGAAAGAAGTAGTTCGAACTGAGGTTCTTAAGCTATTAGATGCAGGCATTATCTACCCTATTTCAGACAGTAAGTGGGTCAGCCCCGTTCAGGTTGTTCCCAAGAAATCTGGTATTACTGTAGTCCAGAATGATAACAATGAGTTAATCCCGACCCGAGTGACCACGGGTTGGCGTGTTTGTATTGACTATAGGAAATTGAACAAGGTCACTAGGAAGGACCACTTTCCCCTTCCCTTCATCGACCAGATGCTAGAGAGATTAGCTGGACATAGTCACTATTGCTTTTTAGATGGCTACTCTGGATATAATCAGATCGTTATTGCCCCAAAGACCAGGAGAAAACACTTTTACCTGTCCCTTTGGTACCTTTGCGTATAGACGCATGCCTTTCGGGCTATGTAATGCCCCTGCGACTTTTCAGCGTTGCATGATGAGCATATTTTCTGACATGGTAGAACGGTTCTTAGAGGTCTTTATGGATGATTTTTCAGTGTTTGGTTCGTCTTTCGATGAGTGCTTGCATCATTTGTCATTAGTTTTGACTAGGTGTAAGGAAAAATTTAGTGCTTAATTGGGAGAAATGTCACTTTATGGTTCGTTCAGGAATTGTTCTAGGGCATATTGTATCTTCAAAGGGTATAGAGGTGGATAGAGCCAAAGTTGACCTTATTAAAACTTTACCGGTCCCAAAAACCGTAAGAGATATTAGGTCATTCTTAGGGCATGCTGGTTTTTATCGTCGTTTCATTAAGGATTTTAGCTTGATGTCTAGACCTCTTTGCAATTTGCTTGCAAAAGATGTTAAGTTTGTTTGATGATGCTTGTTTAGAGGCTTTTGAGAAGCTTAAGTCATTACTCACTACCGCCCCCATAGTCCAGGCACCCAACTGGAACCTACCCTTTGAGATCATGTGTGATGCTTCAGATTATGCTATTGGTGTTGTGCTAGGTCAGCGAGAAAATAAGTTACTTCATGTGATTTACTATGCTAGCAAAACTCTGAATGATGCCCAGTTGAACTATACCACTACCGAGAAGGAACTATTAGCCATTGTGTTTGCCTTAGACAAGTTTAGACCCTATCTCTTAGGTTCTAAGATCATCATATATACTGATCATGCTGCTTTAAAATATCTTTTGTCTAAGAAGGATACTAAACCTAGATTGATTAGGTGGATTCTGTTGTTGCAAGAGTTTTCTCCAGACATTAGAGACAAAAAGGGTGCCGAAAATGTTGTAGCAGATCACTTGTCTAGGCTAGTTGTTAGTTCCCCAGATGATTCCCTTCCTATAAGGGATAGCTTTCCTGATGAACAATTGTTCTTTGTTACCCAATTACCTTGGTATGCGAATATAGTGAACTATCTTGTTACTGGTCGAATGCCCCAACATTGGGGTAAACAAGATCGTTCTAGATTTTTAGCTGAGGTTAAGCACTTCTTTTGGGATGATCCTTATTTGTTTAAGTATTGTCCAGACCAGATTATTAGGAGATGTATACCTGAGAGTGACCAGTCCAGTATTATTTCCTTTTGTCATGATCATGCTTGTGGGGGTCACTTTAGTGCTAAAAAACTGCTGCTAAGATATTGCAGTGTGGATTCTATTGGCCTTCGTTGTTTAAAGACTCCCACAGTTACTGCGTTACTTGTGAACGATGCCAGAAATTAGGAACCATTTCCCGTAGGAACATGATGCCCTTGAACCCTATTTTAATTGTTGAGGTCTTTGATGTGTGGGGTATTGACTTTATGGGTCCGTTTCCTAATTCTTTTGGTAACCTATACATCCTTGTCGCCGTAGACTATGTCTCTAAGTGGATTGAGGCGGTTGCGTGTAAAACCAATGACCATAGGGTTGTGATTGAGTTCTTGAAAAATAATATACACGTTTTGGTACACCGCGAGCTATAATTAGTGATGGAGGGTCGCACTTTTGTAATGGGACTTTTAGGCTTCTGATGAAGAAATATGGTATTACACATAAGGTAGCTACCCCGTATCATCCACAGACTAGTGGTCAGGTAGAGGTTTCCAATAGGGAGATAAAACGTATATTAGAGAAAACAGTTAATCCTAATCGGAAAGACTGGTCGTCTAGGCTTACTGATGCCTTATGGGCTTACCGTACTGCGTTTAAGACCCCCATTGGAATGTCGCCTTATCGGCTTGTTTATGGCAAGGCATGTCACTTACCTGTTGAGTTAGAACACAGAGCTTATTGGGCTGTTAAGCAGCTAAATTTTTCACTTGACAAGGCAGGAGCCCATAGGAAACTCCAGCTCAATGAGTTGGACGAGATTCGTATAGATGCTTACGATAGTGCGAAGGAGTATAAGAACAAAATGAAACTTGTGCATGATAGAAACATATTACGGAAGTCATTTTCTCCAGGTCAAAAAGTTCTTCTGTATGACACTCGTTTGCATCTATTCCCCGGGAAACTGCGCTCTCGGTGGACCGGTCCTTTTGTGGTCCGTACTGTTTTTCCTCATGGAGCTGTTGAGATCGAGACACGATGGTAGTAGTTCTTCAAAGGTTAACGGTCAGAGATTGAAGCCCTTTTTAGAGCCTTTTCCTACAGGTGATGTTGAGGAGGTCCCTCTGGAGGACCCTGTTTACCCTTGATTGACCATCGAGGCGATTTGTATGTTGTATAATTTTTGTATTCAGTTTTTGGTTTCACTTCACTCAGGTACTATCTTTCCGAACTCTCTCTTTACTATTTCCTCATGTTACTTATATTTTGGTACTGTTCTTTCATGCGAAACATTGAGGACAATGTTAGATTTAAGTTTGGGGTGGGGAAGAAACTTTTTGTTTTAAATAAACTCCAGAGCCTAGAAATTTATGCTATTAAGGAGCACTAACAATCTAAGTGGATGGAAGCATTTTGGTTGTAGGAGTTGAGGAACCAATCTGATTAGATGGAAACATCTAGAAGAGTCTATTCATAAAAGCACAGAGCTCAGGTGTTAGAAATAACATGATAGTTTCACCATATCTCGTTGAGTCCTTTTCACTTCTATTTTTATTTTATTTTGTTTTTAAACTATGTTTCTCTAAGTGATAGGTGGGGCTCACGATTCAAGTTGTTACCAATGCTAGGGTGAATTAGAGTGATTGAGATACCATAAAAAAAAAAAAAAAAGTTGAAAAAAAAAAAGTTGAAAAAAAAAAAAGAAAGAAAGAAATTGAGACCAGACCATTTGACCAAAAGGAATAAATTCAATAAAGTCGACCACTGGTACCCTTGTATATGCCAGTGTGTTGATATTAGTCAGACTAATATCTCAATCCATTAAGATAGGTTCATTTTGGCGGAGGCCTTCAGACAGATATGGGAAACGCCGTTCACTTAGTAAACATCAAAACCATATATGTTTTTCTATATCCATCTTCTTGATCTATCCATGTGATTAGTTTTGACTCCGAATATGATGTCCATAGTGCAACTATCTGAGTAGAGCTCTGTCACTTTATATGAATTTTAGTATGCTTGAGTGCAAACTCGTGTACAACAATTGGAATTTCGCATCAAGGTACTTCTTCATGTAGTCAATAAGTATGCCAACCAAGGATATTCTTTAGTGCCTTCCAAGGTTCTGCGTAGATAGCTAACGTATGGAGTACAGGTTTTGTGGGTATATCTCTTGTAAGCCCTCCCGAGACTATAACTCGGCCACTAGGGCCACCTAGGGGTTTAAAGGCTTATTGCATACGCTAAATGCAATCGACGATGCTTGCGACAGTGAGTTAGGATTTTATTTTGTAGTTTTGATTTGCTCGGGACTAGCAAATAATAAGTTTGGGGGTATTTGATAGACGCATTTATGTGTCTAATTTATCTCAATTGTGTATATTGTTAGTGCCCATTGTTGTACTTATTTTGGTTTTTAATCTCTTTGTAGGTGTTTTTGGATAAATAAGGCTTTGCGGCAAAAATTGGCTAAAAATGTGGCCCTTGAATTGTCGTTGATAGTGTACCGGAAATGCCCCAGAAGTGTACCGGAAATACCCCGGAGAAACCCTGAAAAAGTGAGGAAAACATCCCAGAAGAATTGCTAAAGGCACCCCTAATTTGGATAGGGGCACCCCATTTCAGGGCATGTACTAAAGGGACACCGGAACTGGATAGGGGGAGGTCATCTTCAAAATTCAAAACAGAAATTGGCGGGAAAAAAAGGCAGCAGGGACAACAATTTTTGAGCAGAGATTTGAGCGACTTAGGAGGAGATTCAATGGGCATATTTGGTACCTACGGACTCCAGAAGACATAACAGGCCTAATGCAATCGTCTAGACCCATCCAATTGGGCTGGATAAGTCGGAATAATTGATCAAAGTCCCAACAGGATACGGCTTCTCTGTTTAGGGTTTGGGATTGGTCAGAGAGATTTATGGGATTTTCTTGCGTGGGATATACTTCAAATAAGTTGAGTCCAAGTCCTAGAAGATATTTGAGACGAGAGAATAGCTAAAAACAGGGTGGAACGCAACAAGAAGAGGATTATTCTTCAAACTGCCCGTAGAGAATAATGGAGATTTTCAACGAGTTTGATCGAGTTTCAAGGTGATTCAAAGCCTATAAATAGTTGGGTTTAAGTCATAGAAGGGTTAGAAACCTTTATGAGAGAGCTTAGAGTCCAGGAGAGCCGAGGAGAAGCGATTACAGAGAATTACAGTGCTGCTGCTGCTGCTGTTCGAGGAGGAAGAAGAAGAGGAAGAACAGACCTGCTAAGGCAGTCGTTCTTCAACAGTCTTAAAACCAGAAACGAGTGTCGTTGTTTTACAGCAACAGAAAAGTATCGTTTAAATTTCAGCTCTTTCCCTTTTGTAACAGTGACACTGTAACACTATTACAGCATTACAAACTTCAATTCTACACTATTTACATCAATAAAAACACCTATTAATCCATGGATACATCTTGTGAGTGTGTTTTTGGGATGAGGAGCTAAACCCATTAGCCAAGGCGACGGAGGAAGCCATTGTTCCACATTAATTGGTATAATTCTAATTTTACTATTTATTTGCAATATTATTATTTGATTATTTGCATGGAATTGAAATTGAAAGTTTTTATCGAATAGTTGTGAATTAATTTGATGAAGCATGCTGGGTTTTAATAACTTTTGATGTTTTATACTTTTTGATTACAATTATTACTTCAAAAACATATTTGAGGCAAATATTAGAATTGATTTTAAAGATAGAATTGCATAAAAACTATTTAGAGTTTACTATTTATTTGGTCAATGGTGGAATCCTAGTCTTGGTAATTTTCTCTATAATTGAATTATTTTATTTATTTTCCTTTCTAAATTAAATCTAAAAAAAATTGTTTTCTTCACAAGTCTGAAAAGACCCAGTTTTACCACTACAACTACAATCACTTTTGAAATACCATTATGAGACTAGCCCTTGTTGTCGTAATCCAGTAAAAAGCTTATATAGACCTGGTTTTATGAACGGACATTTGTAGACAAGAACTTATTTTAGGCCGGTTGCAAACTTGCAATAACTCTTCTGTTCCATGCCTCAACGTCTAGAACTGACAAGACTTTTTATATGCTGCTGAAATCCAACCTTCTGGTCCTGCTGGTGGCATGCCTGTTTTTGTTAGTCTAACCACATTCTTTCTGGTGCACAACATCCTCTCTCAGTAGCTACATTCATCATCAGTATCTCATCTACCTTTTTCCTTAGGATGATTTCTGTTCTCTATCGTGCCCCTTCTACAAGCGGTTTTTGATAGTTTTGGTGATGTTTATCTGTATGCTTTTCTTTGATATATAACATACATATAATATGGTATAAATACTGACATACTGTTATGTAATAGATTTTTACTCAAAACATGATACCAGATCACTCAACTTTATGTTTGTATTACATGTCCGTCAGTTTTCTTGCTTACATATCTTCGGTTTTTCTGCCAGATTTCCGTTTGTTGCGTAACTCCTGAGGGAAGCTTTTACGTGCAGAATAACAAATTTCACTCGAACTATGCTTGATAAGATTGGAAAGCCGATCTTTGATTGCAAGGTAATGAGTGGAAAGTGGAAAAGCTGATATCTGATTACAGGTTACCCAAAGAAAGATTGTTCCAGTTCATTGTATTTTCTCATTCGTAAGTTCTTGAGTACAAATACTTTATTGTCATTGCCTTGCTAAGGATTTGTATAATATGAAACACTATATGTAAGAAACTCAACTAATAAAAACTATAAATCATTTCGCGGACACTTTACTTTCTTTCAGAAGTGTGTGATCTTGAGTGTTAATGTTTAATCAGGGATGACTTGTGGTGGTGGGTCTGGTTGTGAGAGAAGACCTCATGTCTACAACAGCAGACTCCTCTGCACCCAACTTTATTGCCTCTTTACTAGCTCTGATGAATCTCGAAACAGCTTCGTTCACATAAGTGTGAGCTTCCTTTACGTTCATCTTGTTGCTTATCTCATCTGGGAAGCTGCTCAATAAGTGGTCGCCGTTGAGAACAGCCGCCAGCTGTACTACCTCACTCTGAAACCCAGATAATTCTTTATCTTCATTTGCTTCTCTGCTCCTCAGAGGAGCCACATCTGGAAGTACCTCTGCGAAAATCGGTAGAAATTTCCAAACACCGTGATTTTAAGATCTTGATTATAATTATGACAAGCGAAGAGAATGCAGGAGATTTACCTGGACAATCAGTTCTAGGTGATGTTAGCTCTCCAACGACCTCCTCGAATGTCCCAGCCCATGCATCTCTGTTAGTCAAGAAGTTGGATGAAAGGTTGAACATCTTCTTTATTGTGGCAGGTATGGATGAGTGCTCAAACTCTGAGTCTGGTGTTGGCCCATTTGGTGCACTGATCACTAACAAAATCAGAAGGAAAAAACATCAGAGTATGTTCTAAGGTGTGAAAAGAAGAACAACTAGTCAAGCCATTATCCTCAAACTATCTATGACAAACGCTAAACTGAATTGTAAGGGAAAAAACAAAAGATCAGCTACATTACGAAGCAAGATTAATGAAGCTTCAGTCTCAATAGATGCATATCAAACAAAGAAGTCCTCTATTACTGTAAGGTTGGTTAACTCGAATCCAGAATTCCGAACTGTCTTTGTATTAGGCCATTTGCCAAGAGCACTGGAAATCAATTTTGGTGCAATTTGGCATTATCTGTAGTATTGAAAAAATGAACTTCTGAGCTCAACAAAGGCTAATAAAATTCATTAAGGGACTGCTTACCGGTTCCTTTTTTGATCCAAGGAGACACCATGATTGTCGGTACACGAACTCCTAACCGATCAAACTTGAAGAAGTAAGGCGCAGGACCTATATTTCCATCTGGATTAGGGACATTCACATATGGAGTAGTAACATGGTCATAGAACCCACCATGTTCATCATAAGTGATAACCAACAGAGTTTCATTCCATTGAGGACTTGATCTCAATGCCTCGTACACTTCTTTCACAAGCTTTTGTCCATGCGCAACATCATGAGAAGGATGGTCATCGTTTGCAGGTATTCCTTTAAGATCAAAGTATCTTGGTTCAATCACAGTTAAACTAGGCAGTTTCCCTTGTCTTGCATGCTTCTTGAATTTCAACTCAAATTGATGAAATTTGAAAATGTACTTCAATTTCCTCAAATTCCTATAAAACAGTGTATTCGGAATGTTTTGAAAATAAATTCCAAAATCCTTTCCATTTTCATGTAAAGAGTCAAAGATTGTTTTCTGTGGGAACCCCTTTGCTAACTGACTCTTCACATGACTTGTTGCACCATAAGAAGTGGCAGAGTAAACAAACAGTCTATTAGGCTGTGTTGGTCCTGGAATAGATGAGAACCAACGATCAAAAACTGCGAATTCACGTACCAATGAAGCGAATACCGGAACAGATTCTGGTCTGAACCCTTTCATTACTGTTTCTGACAGATTAGAAGCAGGCATGGTTAGTGCTTGTTCAACAAAACCAGTCATTGTTGGGATTTGACTTGAACCAAAAACTTGATGCTCAACAGCTTCAAATGAATGACCAGGATCTGGGTCTACATATTCTGCACCATTACTGAAACATATCGTCGAAGTATCGGTGGTTTTCGTCGAAATTGGATTACATTCTCTCCCTGTCACTCCATTAATTGATGGGTTGATGGATTTCTTCATCCATCCTAACATATGATCAAAAGATCTATTCTCCAGTACAAGTACAACAATAGTTTTTATGGGTTGCTGAGCTGCAAAAACATAGGAATGAGAAACCAACAGGAAAGTGAAGAACAAGTACAAAGAAAATGATTTGGGTTTCTTGAATCTTTCCATGATAATTCAGTGAGAGGTACTGGTTTTCTTTAGATTTGAACGAATGTGTTTTGATAGTTTGTTTTGTGAAGGAGAGTGACTGACTGACACCTTGAAGATATGTAGTTTATTGGATTCTTTCAGACAAGAAACTTGTGATGTTTGAGTGAGTGAGTGAGTGGGTCAGAAAATGGGGTTACATACACTTGTGTCATATGAGACATAACTATGAGTTTATTAGAAAATTGTGCAACAGAGAAAACAAAAAGATGAAAATGAAGCTCTTTTTGAATAAAGAAATCTAGTCAGAGACAAGATGAAGGTTTTCCTGGTCTGCTTCTTTATGGATTATAAGATGATATTCACTTTTTTGTGGTATTAATGGTGTGACTAGTGATAATGTTGGCGTTTAAGAAAAGAAAATGAGGTTCATGTTCAAACTTTTACTTTATGGAAAAAAGTTAAAAGAAAACTGATAATTGATTCAGTTCTACTATGCCAAGGTTTACTCCAGTCTTTAATTATCTACTTGTAACTGTTTGGATCTAACTTTATAGATAGCAGATTCCTTAGTTAACGATGATGTTGTGGAACAAAACATATAATAATTTGTTTCCAACACCTAATTGAAGCACTAATTCATTCTGCACATGTAATTAGTCTGCTTGGAATAAAAATATCTGACAAATTATGATTATGTTACATGTTTAACGGGAATGTGAGAGTATTAAAATGTATCACTCTCATGCTTTATTTCTGTTCAAAATATTCTTTTATTTAAATCTACCAACAAGGAAACTTAAATAACGATATTTTAAACACGCAGATATATATAACAAGTTTGAAATATATCCGAACGGAACGGATAGGCTTTTTCGCGGAGGCTAATCTTTGCCTGATTGGCGGATTGCAAGAAAATGTTTATTAGATCATGTACAATTATGTTAGTTAGAGTTGTACCTGTTTTTGGGAGCGAGGGATGTAATGCGCGCGTCTAGTGTGCAAGGCTAGAAGGGAAATGAAAAATTGCAACCCTTAAGTAAGTCGGTGTGATGTGTCGGTTTTCTCCAAGTAGGAAATGAGGGAATTGGAGGACCACATGGGTCAATTTGTGCTACTTTAAAAGTTACACAGGTGATTTTCAACCACTCAAATTTTACTTTCACACCTCCAAATAGGAAGAAACAAACAAACAAATCAACTGGCCAACCAACCTCCCTGGTTATCACTAATAGTCGGGAATCTATTCACATTCACAAAAAAATAAAAAAAATAAAAAAAAAAAAAAAAAAAAAAAAAAAAAAAAAAAAAAAAGAAGAAGGAGGCTATGGAATTAGATGGATTAGGACCATTAGGTTCACGTGGAAAGAGCAACAACAACTTGGTCTCAAATGAAAAGAGGGATATCTAGATTTCTAAAGCCTACTACTAGTATATACTGCCAAAATTCATTGCAACTTCAAATATTTAGAAGATGTGCAGTGATTTATGAGTACCAAATTTCTGCAGTAAAATAATTTAAAAAATTTGTGTTTTTGGGCGATATATCCATATAATGGACAAACAAAGTAGCTGCAAATTTCTAAATATCTGCGAGTTAACGCAGGCTAGAAACATTGTACTCTCTCCGTCCATATTATAAAGGAGGTCAGGTGGGAATTTTTCTAGAATACAGTCTAATCTCGGTAAATGAATACCTTCCGGACCAACAAAAAATATTCGTTTAACGGGATTATTTATTTATCGATAAGAAAAGATAAGAAGTTAAATTGAACAAGAAAAGATGTTTAAATGTACTTAGAGGGTATTGGTTAAATGTACTTAGATGTTTAAAGATGTTTATTGATAAGATGTTTAAACTTCTTATCAATAATTCAGTAGTCATAAAAGAAAGATAACCAACGATTAACTAGTGTCAATTAACGTTATAGATATGTGATGGATGTCCAACATCTTTAAACTATCGTAACAAATGATGCAATTATGAAATCTCCAACAAACGAAGAGCTTATTGAGTCAGTAATATATGATGAGAATGATCGTGAACCAAATGATAGTAGTATCGTACCAAATGTTTCATCAAAAGATGTCTTTCAAGCGATGATCACCATAAAAAAAAATTACTTGCTTCAACATGAGAAAAATATTCCAGAAGTTATGCAAGCATTACACAAAATTAAGGATACGGTGCATTTTGGTTTGGGAGGAAGAAAAAGACAACCAACCATAGATGAAGAATTAACTTCACATTTTGGTTTATTTCTACATATATTTTTGTGTAAAATTTACTAATTATGTATTTTGGTTTATTCTCATATATATTCTTTTATATGAAATTTAGTGATTATTCGTTTATATTTCTATAGGGCCTTTAAGGATTCAATTTTTCTTATTCATTAATGCATTAAGCGAGGTTATTCATTTATCCCCTTGGCCCAAGTCGGGATCGAAGAAAATTATTACTTGGCGAGGTTATTCATTTACGAAACATTCGTTTATCGATGTTGGACTGTAATCATCTTCTTCTTTTTTTAACAAATTTGATATTTTTACAGGGGGTTAATTAAATGAGATTTCAAATGATTTCTGGGGTATTTTCTGTTAGAGCACTGCTCGGTCGAAATCGCAAGCGTTTCTATCTCAAGCTTGTTTGTCAATGTTAATGATCAAAACTATAAGTCTTGATTTCTAGTCTACTTATAGTGATGTCTCAGACTAGGATAGTGTTATTGCTCGGTCGAACTCGCTACCGTTGCTATCTCAAGCTTGTTTGTCAAGTTTAGTTTCCAAAACTATAAGTCTTGATTTCTAGTCTACTTATAGCTAAGTCTCGGATTAGGATAGTAAGTGTAGTTAAGATCTAGACTCCACGACGTTCATCTATTGAAGACGAAGAACTACTCAAGGGATCTTATGGAACTTCATCAACAAAAGGTATGTGGGGAATTGAACTTATCTATCACTCAAAAGTATATCTACTTTATCTCCTATTTAAGACAAAAGTCGTATTGCTATATAGACTTAAATTATACGTATTTGCTATTTCGAGCCGAGTTTATCTCACTTATCTTTTTTTCGAAATATGTGTTGGTAAGCTTTAGATTTAGCCAAGTTCATCTTTACGCGTGACGAAAGTCATATTATTTCAATAACTTGAAAATCCCTTTGATGAAAATAGTTTGTGAATAATAACTATTTTAACATCCTCTAAGAAAGTTTCAATGATTGAAATGAGAGTGTAGAACTAGTAACCATATTTGGATATAAACATAGTGTGTTCTCACATTTGTGTAAAAGTCCAAAACCGGGAACCCAAAGTATGCGTACACGTACGAGTACTGACGGTTGTTGGAAATCCGGATAAGTATGCGTACGCATACTGGCGGAAGATTCACGTCCGTGAATTTCTGCTGGAGTTTGGAAGTTAAAAAAAAAAAACTCAATTCGGGTACTTAAGTATGCGTACCCGTTTGCAAACTTAAGTAGATTACTTTCTAAAATCGGTTTGTTCATGAACTAAAACGTTTAAATAATAAGGATTGCAATGCAAATCGTGGCTATAATGCTCATGAATTGATTTGAGTGAATCAAAACCGATTTTTCTTCGATTGTGTCTTGTGTATTTCTATGAGATCTAAGAAATTGAAAAACTCGCTAACTAGTTCATTTGAACTAGTTATGGTGAAGATGAATAAGGTTTACATGAAAGTGCTCATATGGCTAACCATTGGTTAACTATTGTTGAACCAACTAAGTGTACACGTTTAGGTACGGTTACTCAAATCTAAATGAAGATACATTTCATTTGTGTATAGCAACCTAAGTTCGATCTAACGGTTGAAAGATATCAGCTTGAATCTAATCAAGTTTTCATCTAACGGTGAATATTGAATGCTTTGTTACCAAGGTAACTAAGATTGCAAACCCTGATTTGAAATCTATATAAATGAGAACTCTAGTAACTGGGAAACCTAATCCCCACACCTCATGTGTGATACTAGTTGTATAATATAGAGTCGATTCTCCTTTAACCTTAGGTTTTTCACCAAACCCTGTAGGTTAACGACTTAAAGACTTCATTGGGATTGAGAAGCCAGACCCAATTATTTACTCTGTAGTTGCGTGATCTGATCTTGCTGTTTCTATCGTGATTGAGTACAATCGTGAGATTGGCTTGCGATTTATATCTCCGATATGAAAGATATAAAAGTAGTCACAAACACCTTCGTCTCATCATTTGTGATTTTACAATATCTTGTTTCGTTAATCGATTATGATTATTGTGAGGTGATTGATAATACTAGGTTGTTCTTCGGGAATATAAGTCCAGGTTATCAATTGGTTCATGTTCACCTTGATTTATCAAAAGACGGAACAAAAACTCGTAGGTATATTTGTGGGAGACAGATTTATCTATTCAATAGACTTTTCTGTGTGATACAGATTTGTTTAGCAAGTCTTCGCCTTTGGGTCGTAACAACTCTTAGTTGTGGGTGAGATCAGCTAAGGGAATCAAGTGCGTAGTATCCTGCTGGGATCAGAGACGTAAGGAGCCCGCCTGTACCTTGAATCAGTATGAGATTGATTAGGGTTCAACTACATTCCAGACCGAAATTAGCTTTGTAGTAGGCTAGTGTCTGTAGCGGTTTAATACAGTGTGGTGTTCAAATCTGGACTAGGTCCCGAGGTTTTTCTGCATTTGCGGTTTCCTCGTTAACAAAACTTCTGGTGTCTGTGTTGTTTCTTTTCCACATTATATTTTGTTATATAATTGAAATATCACAGGTTGTGCGTTGAATCGATCAATTGGTAAATCCAACCTTTGGTTGTTGATTGAAATTGATTGTTCCTTGAACATTGGTCTTTGGTACCGTTCAAGTTATTTCTCTTATATTCAATCAGGCTCGCAAATTATTATTTGTTTGATTGCGGTTTGAATTAAGAAATTGAGATATAACTCTTTGATATACTTTTTGTTAAGATAAAGTCTGACTATCTAGTTGATTCTCTTGAAAGTATATTGGAGTTATTCCATACATATTGCTAAGCGAAATATTGGGTGAAGTTGTTAAACCCCCGCTTTTTCAATTGGTATCAGAGCAGACAAACACGTTTAAGACCTCATAAGTCTGTGTTTGTAGCGATCTGACTCTATGGACACAAGTGTTATCTCAATAAACATATCACCAATCTTCGATGGCTCGAATTACTTATGGTGGAAAATTGTAATGCGTGCCTTTCTTCAAGCGCGTGATTTTCAATCATGGGTTTATGTTGTTTATGGCTATAATCCTACGATTGTTACAATAGGAACTGTAATTGTTCCAAAGGATATTGGTGATTATGATGCTGCCGAGATTCTTGTTGCGAAGAAAATTTCTAATGTGATTGAATGCAATCATCCATGCCATTACCCCAGATCTTCAGCACCATGTGACGACGTGCACTCGGTCTAAAGATGCTTGGGATATCTTAGAAACCGTACTTGAAGGGAATAACTGTGAAAAAGAATCTAGGCTTCAAAACCTAAATTATGATTGGGAAAACCTACGTATAACAGATGAATATTCATTTGATGAGTTTAATCACAAAGTGTCTGGAATTTTTAATGCATCTTTTGCATTGGGTAAGACTATTCCTGAAAAGGACATTGTGATGAAGATTCTAAGATCTCTTCCATCTAGATACGATTCTAAGAAACACGCCATCGTTGAAGGAAATAACCTTGATGTGCTTTCCAGAAATACTCTTGTTGGGAAGTTAAATATCTTTGATCATGAGCATACATCCAAATCCGGAAAGGATGTGGCTTTCAAAGAACAAAAGAACACTAAATTACTTGACAAAAGTAAAACTGTTTGCATCTCTGAAGATGATCTTTCTGAGGTTGATTCATCAGATGAAGGTATTGACAAGTCAGTCTCCTTGATCACAAGGAAGTTTAGGGATCTTCTTTTGAAGAGAATAAACAGTTTTCCAGAGATAAACACGGGTCATCAGTAAAACCCCATAATTATGTACCTCCTAAAAACAGGGATAATGATGAAATTGATGACGAGGATATGCCCCAGTGCTTTAAGTGTAAAGTTTTGGCTATTTTGCAAATGAGTGTCTAAATCGTAAAAAATACACTGGGAACAAAGGTCTAGCTGCAACTCTTGATGAAATGCCTGGCAACTATGATTCTAATGAAGACGAAAAGTCAAGTGTTGCACTTCTTTGTGAAAATATTGATTTTGTTAATTGTAAAAATACATACATCAATCTTGATATTCTTTCAGAAGAAATCTCAACCAATCTGGAAGAAAAAACTACCTGTTTCTACTGGAAACTCTTTTTCTGATTTTTCAGGTTCCACTATGTGTGTAGCCGCATACACATCTCGGGTGTCTGAATCATCTTCTAGGTTGGCATGCTCTTATTGTTCTCTCAAAGGTCATGAAATTTCAAAGTGTTTCAAGTACAAACACAAAATTAGATATGTCAACAAACTTCAACGAAGAGCGAATTGATTAGCAAACAAGCTCAAACTTGTTCAAAAATCATCAGAGGTATGTAAACGCATCTCTTCTTCAAAGAAGTTAGTTTCCAAAGAAAAGACTAGATCATTAGAAAGAAATTTATGGTCTAAACACCATGAGAAACATGGCACTATGAATTCCTTTCGAAAAAGACATGGTGGACAGATTATTTTTCATCCCAGCACAACTTAAATTGTGTTGGTTTGTGCATCTTGTCTCATGTGCCTGATCAAAAGAGACACGATTTTGCACACCTCAGGCTTTAGGAAAAATCTAGAATTCATGTCGCTTTTCATATCTGATTGATATTGAAAAAGACTTTCTTGTTTAATCAATAAAAGAGGGTCATTCTCGACAATTCTACCCTCTTTAGGGTTGAGTGTCGTGCGTACGTGAACTGAAGTGTTTAAAAGTTCTGTAACCCTGCACTCCTTTTTCTTTCACTTGAAACTCTTTTTATCATAAGACTGCTTGTTGAGATTATCTTGTGATTCCTCTCACAATTCCACTTATATGGATACTCCAAGCATTATGTCGACTGAAGGAAAAGATGTTAATATGATTGTTAAGCCATCAATCATGAAGGAAAAACATAAATCTCCGTTACCTCCAACTTTGAAAAGAAAAAGAAGGAATGTGAGGAAGCCAAGAGTTGTTCCTTCAAATTCTCAGAAAACTTCTGATGTTCTTGAAGAGTTGAAGGAAACAAGGAAGGAGATTCAGCAAATAAAGGCTTTTGTGTTTAAGACTCTTCAAATTCAGAAGGCCCTGGTTCGGCATCAGTCAAGAAGGTTTGTTGATATCAACTCCTTTCTTCATGAACCTTATGTCCCAAAGGCTGTTGACGACAAGGAGTTCGGGGACGATAAAGAATTTTTCAAAGGTCTTAATGTCTAGGAAACTTCTTATGAGAATTTATTCTTATGTTTTAAGAAGGATAACTAGGGTTTGGAATAGCAATTATTGTGAACACACATAGCTATTTCCAACGATTTTCATCTTGCAATGTTTTTAGATTTTTTTATTTAAATTCTAAAGTTTATTTGGAAGATGATTTTGCAGTATTAATCTTTATGGTTTTATATATTGCAACTTGTTACGGGATATGTGTGTTTGCATCCGTGAACTTTGATTGTTCGTACGTGGTGAAAAGTAAGTCTTTCATATGTCAGTATGCAAGTATTGATAAAAGATTGAATGAACTTTTGACAAATAAAAGTTAAGCCTATTATGCCATTATGCAAATATTGATGGAAGATAGGATGAACTTTTGTTTACAAAGATTAAGTCTATTATATTTCATTGTGCAAATGGTGATGAAAAATAGAATGAATCTTGGTTTATTCTACAATATTGATCTTCCTTGATCCATATCTTATGTAAATATTATGCGGCTCCGTAAGTTCTCTTATGTGAGCATTTCCAATTAAATTAATCATGGGTTCTCTTGAGTTTAATTTAATTGAGATTTTTGGATACAAATTCATGTTTCATATGATTTGTTAATGTCCAAAGAAATCCTTCTTTTCTTGTGAAAGTAAGGTCGCTCTTGTTGTTCTTTCGGGGATGACATTTTATGGGGGAGAGTTCTTAATTGAACTTGTACTTAATTTCCAAATCTTTGTGGGGAGTGCGGATGTGGAGTACTATAGGGGTTATCTTGTATCTTTATAAACTCCTTGATGAATGCATTTAGTTTTGGATATATGGTTGCATCCAAAAAAAGTTGATATATGCTTTTCTTTTGGTCATGAAGTATCTCTATGGAAATTTCATCAGGATCCCACTAATTTTCGTACCTTTGCCAATTTTATTGACGACAAAGGGGAGAATTATGTGTAGTTCACACTACAAATACATATGGTTTTCGGATCATTATGTAAGAGGGAGTGGTTTTCATGTTCGATGAAGTATTGACTAAGGGGGAGTGATACATATCACCATAGTATTGTTGTCAAAGTTGTGATACAATTAAACTTTGATGATGTGTAATAATACTATGACATTGTATAACAATGATTGAGAGCTATTGTTTTCTCATTGTTATAGCTACAAATCTTCAACGACGATGTATTTGAATTGAACATCTTTAGAATCATTGGAGTACTTGGAAGTGACGAAGATTTCGAGTAATGTTGAAGACCAAGGAAATCAAGCATTTGGATGAGATGCTACAAAGTTTATTTATTTTGTATTCCATATGTATTGATAGTTTTGTCACTAAAATTGACAAAGGGGGAGATTGTTAGAGTATTGCTCGGTCGAATTCGCAAGCGTTGCTATCTCAAGCTTGTTTGTCAAGTTTAGTTGCCAAAACTATAAGTCTTAATTTCTAGTCTACTTATAGCTAAGTCTCAGATAAGGATAGTAAGTATAGGTAATCTCTAGATTCCACGGCGTTCATCGATTGAAGACGAAGAACTACTCAAGGGATCTTGTGGAACTTCATCAACAAAAGGTATGTGGAGAGTTGAACTTATCTATCACTCAAAAGTCTATCTACTTTATCTCATATTTGAGAAAAAAGTTGTATTGCTATATAGACTTTAATTATACACATTTGCTATTTCGAGCCGAGTTTATCTCGCTTATCTATTTCTCGGAATATGTGTTGGTAAGATTTCACTTTATCCAAGTTCATCTTTACTCGTGACGAAAGTCATATTATTTCAATAACTTGAAAATCGCTTTGATGAAAATAGTTTGTGAATAACAACTATTTTAACATCCTCTAACAAAGTTTCAATGATTGAAATGAGATTTTAGAACTAGTAACCATGTTTGGATATAAACATAGTGTGTTCTCACATTTGTGTAAAATTCCAAAACCGGGAACCCAAAGTATGCATACCCGTACATGTACTGGCGGTTGTTGGAAATCCGAGTAAGTATGCGTACCCGTACGCGTACTGGCGGAAGATTCACATCGGTGAATTTCTGCTGGAGTTTGGAAGTTAAGAACAAAGTCAATCCGGGTAATTAGGTATGCGTACCCGTTTGCATACTTAAGTAGGTTACTTTCTAAAATCGGTTTGTTCATGAACTAAAACATTTAAGTAATAAGGAATGCAATATTTGCAAACCGTGGCTGTAATGTTCATGAATTGATTCGAGTGAATCAAATCCGATTTTGCTTCGATTGTGTCTTGTATACTTCTATGAGATCTAAGCAATTGAACAACTCTCTAATTAGTTCATTTGAGTCATTTGAACTAGTCATGGTGAAGATGAATAAGTTCGATCTAATGGTTGAAAGATATTAGCTTGAATCTAATCAGGTTTTCATCTAACGGTGAATATTGAATGCTTTGTTACCAAGGTAACTAAGATTGCAAACCCTGATTTGAAATCTATATAAAGGAGAACTCTAGCAACTAGGAAACCTAATCCCCACACCTCATGTGTGATACTAGTTGTACAAGATAGAGTCGATTCTCCTTTAACCTTAGGTTTTTCACGAAACCCTGTAGGATAACGACTTAAAGACTTTATTGGGATTGTGAAGCCAGACCCAACTATTTTCTCTGTAGTTGCGTAATCTGATCTTGCTGTTTCTATCGTGATTGAGTAAAACCGTAAGATTGGATTAAGATTTATATCTCCGATAAGCAAGATAGAAAAGTAGTCACAAACACCTTCATCTCATCGTTTGTGATTCCACAATATCTTGTTTCGTTAATCGATTAAGATTATTGTGAGGTGATTGATTCGGGAATATAAGTCTGGGTTATCAATTGGTTCATGTTCACCTTGATTTATCAAAAGACGAAACAAAAACTCGTAGGTATATCTGTGGGAGACAAATTTATCTATTCAACAGACTTTTCTGTGTGATACATATTTGTTTATCAAGTCTTCGATTTTGGTTCGTAGTAACTCTTAGTTGTGGGTGAGATCAGCTAAGGAAATCAAGTGTGTAGTATCCTGCTGGGATCAGAGACGTAAGGAGCACGACTATACCTTGAATCAGTGTGAGATTGATTAGGGTTCAACTACATTCCAGACCGGACTTAGCTTTGTAGTAGGCTAGTGTCTGTAGCGGCTTAATACAGTGTGGTGTTCAAATTTGGACTAAGTCTCGGGGTTTTTCTGCATTTGCGGTTTCCTCGTTAACAAAACTTCTGGTGTCTATGTTATTTCTTTTCCGCATTATATTTTGTTATATAATTGAAATATCACAGGTTGTGCGTTGAATCGATCAATTGGTAAATCCAACCTTTGATTGTTGATTAAAATTGATTGATCCTTGAACATTGGTCTTTGGTACCGTTCAAGTTATTTCTCTTATATTCAATCAGGCTCGCAAATTATTATTTGTTTGATTGCGGATTGAATTAATAAATTGAGATATAACTCTTTGATATAATTTTTGTTAAGGTTAAGTTTGTCTGTCTAGTTGATTCTCATGAAAGTATATTGGAGTTAGTCCATATAGATTGATAAGCGAAATATTGGGTGAGGTTGTTAGACCCCCGCTTTTTCTGATAGATTGCATAGTTGAGCATTAGATTTCACGGCGTTCATCAATTGAAGATGAAGAACTAATAAGGAGAGCTTGTGGAACTTCATCAACAAAAGATATGTGGAGACTAAAACTCATCTATCACTTGGAAAGTCTATTTCTACTCTATCTCCTATATTGAGACAAAAGTCGTATTACTATATAATTGTCGATTATACACATTTGAGATTCCATACTGAGTTTAAATCACTTACATATTTCTCGAAATATGTGTTGGTAAGCTTTCGTTTCAACCAAGTTCATCTTATATTCTTGTCGAAAGTCAAAAGATGATCATGTGAAAATCACCGAGTAACATCTTACATGGTTTATGTGATACAATCATTTGGTATAGACTTGGTATGTTTCATTATGATTATTTCAATAACTTGAAAATTGCTTTGATGTTAATAGAGTGTGAAAATGGCTATTGTCATCCTCTAAGAAAGTTTCAATGATTGTAATAGAGTTTACAATACTTAACCATCATTGGATTATGAACATAGTGTGCATTCTTGCATGTATGTGATCCATGACCGGAACTATGGTATGCATACCCGTATGGTACTTGTAGTTGTGAAATTCCGTGTACCAAGTACCCATACCGGTACGCATACTTGCGTAAGGTATAGGTCTGAGAATTTCTGCTGGGTTTTGGAAGTGTACTTAAGTATGCGTACCCGTTCGCGTACTGGCGAACCCAAACTCAGACCAGCTACTTAGGTATGCGTACCCGTATGCATACTTGAGTGGTTAAAGTTCTAAAATCGGTTGGCTCATGGACTAATACATTTATATATTAAGGAATGCATTCTTTGCAAACCTTGGATATAATGTTCATGAATTGATTCGAGTGAATCAAACCGATTTTGCTTCAATTGTGTTCTTGTATACTTCTATGAGAATATAGCAATTGAACAACTCTTTAACTAGTTTCATTTGGGTCATTTGGCCTAGTTATGGTTAAGATGAATAAGGTTGATATGAGAGTGTTGATACAACTAACCTTGGTTAACTATTGTTCAACCAATATGGTTTAAACGTTTAGGTACGGTTACTTAAACCTAAATGAGGGTATATTTCATTTGTATATAACAAGCTAAGTTCGATCTATGGTTGAAATATATTAGCTTGAATCTAATCAGGTTTTCATCTAACGGTGAATATTGAATGTTTTGTTACCAAGGTAACTAAGATTGCAAACCCTGATTTGAAAACTATTTAAAGGATAACTCTAGAAACTGGGAAACCTAATCCCCACACCTCCTGTGTGATACTAGTTTCATAAGCTAGAGTCGATTCTCCTTTAGCCTTAGGTTTTCCATGAAACCATGTAGGTTAACGACTTAAATACTTCATTGGGATTGTGAAGCCAGACCCAACTATTTTCTCTGTAGTTGCGTGTTCTGATCTTTCCCTGTTCTATCGTATTGAGTACTATCTTCTCTAAGATTTGCTCGAGATTGATTCCACGATAGGCAAGATAAAAAATAGTAACAAACATCTTCGTCTCATCGTTTTCGATTCCACAATATCTTGTTTTGCTACCATACGATTAAGATTATTGTGAGGTGATTGATAATGCTAGGTTGTTCTTCGGGAATATAAATCCAGGTTATCATTTGGTTCCTGTGCACCTTGATTTATCAAAACATGGAACAAAACTCGGAGGTATTTCTGTGGGAGAAAAATTTATCTATTCCAATAGACTTTTCTGTGTGAGACAGATTTGTTTATCAAGTCTTCGACTTTGGGTCATAGCAACTCTTGTTGTTGGTGAGATCAGCTAAGGGAATCAAGTGTGTAGTATCCTGCTGGGATCAGAGACGTAAGGAGCACAACTGTACCTTGAATCAGTGTGAGATTGATTAGGGTTCAACTAAATTCCAGTTCGAAGTTCATTGGTAGTAGGCTAGTGTCTGTAGAGGCTTAATACAGTGTGGTGTTCAAAGCTGGACTAGGTCCCGGGGTTTTCTGCATTTGTGGTTTTCCTCGATAACAAAATTCTGGTGTCTGTATTATTTTTTTTCTGCATTATATTTTGTTATATAATAGAGATATCACAGGTTGAGCGTTGAGATAAATCAATTAGATAATCCACCTTTAGTCGTTGATATAAATTGATTGACACTTGAATATTAGTCTTTGGTACCGTTCAAGTTATTTCTCTTATTCAATAGGGCTCGCAAATTCCTATTTGCTGATTGCAGATTGAATTGAGAAATTGAGATATAAACTCTTTAATATACTCTTCTCTAGATTGAGTCTGACTGTCCAGTTTATTTTCTTGAAAGTATATTGGAGTTTATCTATTCAGAATGCCGAATGAAACATTGGGTGTGGTTGTTAGACCCCTGCTTTTTCAATTGGTATCAGAGCAGGAAAACACGTTTAAGACCCGATAAGTTTGTGCTTGTAGCGATCTGAATATGGACAGAAGCGATATCTCTGATAAACGCAAAACCAGAAACAAAAGTTATGTTTCTATGAAATCTATTAAAGAGAAAGATTTGTCAATCTCGAAAAATACGAACCTTGTGTTCCAAAGAAACAGACTTCCATTGGCAAGTGTTACCCAGATTTCCTTACTGACGACTCTGACTCAGAAGTTGAAAGGGAAGCAACCAAAGAGAGTGCAGTGATTCTAAAACTTGTTAGAATCCAGGATGATAATGTCAAACGGTTGAAACGCAAATTCAATGCGCTTATTGGTATGGTAAATGAGCGTGACTCTCTTCTAAAAGTCCTTCAAGAGGAAAACGCCTCAGTCTGTTCTTCATGAACTCTGCTTAAGGAGAAACTCAAAGAGGATGCTTTGGAAATTGAACTTCTTTTGAGTAAACTCTTTGTTCAAGAATGTTCCAAAGAGTCCACTGTACCAATTACTTCTGATTTAACTGTAAAAAATTCAGTTCTAGAAGCAAAATCGAAATCCCTTCCTGCTGAAAAAGATATGCTTATATCTTCTTCTAATCAAGAAATATCCGCATCACTTGGAAGGAAGATATCTCCCAACAATGGCTTTAAAACTGTTTTATCTAATCACTCAGGTGATCAGAAAGTGTGTCTCTTTTGTGACTCAAAAGGACATGTTGAACAAAAGAGGAAATCGAGGTTGAATGACAATTCTATTTTTCGTCTTCAAACACCTTAGATTTAATTCTCAAATGTGTAACTGACATTCGTATGTCTAGACCAATTGGTTTTAGTACTCATCCTGTGTACCCTACCCGGAAAGTCAGTTCGATGTGTTCCTCAAATGTTCAATTACGAAACAGAGATCAAGGATCTTCTTTTATTAAAAGGGGAGATAATGTTGTTCATGATGTGAAAAAAGTACCAGAAGAAGGAAGCAAAAGTGGATATATGGAAGACAACTTAAAAATGATAATTGAAGTTTATAAAAAGATTATTAACAGGTTGTCAATTCCTCCTAGTCAAATTTCTTCAGGTAAGAACAAAAACTTTGCGTCGTATTTTGATGATAGTAAGTTTTACGATAACTTTTCACATCATAACGGTTTTCCTCCAAAGATCAGGAGAAAGAGGTTTAACCGAAAACGAGGTTCATCTGATAAGCTCAAGGCTCATACTTGTGCTAATTAATCACAAGGTTGAAATCTCATTCACAAAAAATTCCTGGTGGAATGAGATATAATCAGGTATACTTGATGGCAAAGTGTTTTCTGATTATCTGGCTATTTTCTTACCGTTTCTACCCAGATTATTTTTCATAAACATGTTTGCATAAGTATTTTTATTTATTTTTGTTTTGACAGTTTTTCAAATTTTTTTCAAATTTTATTGTGTCAAAAATGCTACTCTTTTGCTCTAAATTCTTTTCTCTGGTGAGAATATAAAATTTACTGAGCTAAAATTTGTGAACTTTGTCACGTAGCTAAACATTGTTGAACAAACAAGTTTCATGTTTTCCATTGTTCACTCTTGGGTATTTTCCGTCTAGTTTATGTTCGCACGGTACCCATATTACTTGTCACGGACCTTTTTTAGAAACCCTAAACTATGTTTCCTTGAGAAACCGTTTAAATACCAAAACCTTTTTCTTGAATATGCATACTCCAGGTTTTGTCCATCTAGAATGGTTGTGTTAGAGCATAGCTCGGTTGAACCCACCAAGCGTTAGTACGTCAAGTTTGGTTGTCATATTTTACTGAGCCAAAACTCATTTAAAGAGTCGCTTGATTATGTACTAGAGTCAACTTCGTATAGGTTAGCTTGAAAGTATTAGGATATGAGACATTACAAGTATTACATGAAGACTTGAAGAATGTGAAGAAGTACGGAGCTACAACGACGACATCATCCTTCCACTTGAGGTTATTGATATTTGACTTGAACTGTTTCATTCCCTAACGTATCTTTCAAATCGTGCATATTGAGAACATAACTGTGAAGCATGAATGATTATACTCTAGTTATACGTAGTATTAAAGAATACAATACGAAGTATAACATTTATCTTTTGAACTCCGTATATAAGACATTAACATAATCGTTTGAATGCTATTGTGATTATGTATGGGTATGAGGTGAAGATTTCATCCTAGGAAACTGTGTTGTACATTTGTTTAAAGGAAGTAAATTTATGAACTTGTTTCGTGAATCGAAAGGGAAATCGCTAGGCTTATTGGTATTGTTATTCATTGCATATCTTTTGAATTACCAATATGTGTGATTAGTATAACCGCTCATGACTTGTTTATGTTCTTGGTAAAACTATTCACAAGGTCTGACTTTTGTATTGGTATGACTTTAGTGAAACCGATCTTAAGTAATCACCTGAGATGGTATGATCGATTTGTTGTAATTGGTATGACCAACTCTAGGCAAAGGGGAACCGATCCTAGTAAGAGGTGCAACCGATCATAAAGGGGAATCGATCCTTGTACGAGGTACAACAAGTTTCTAGATATTGGGAATCGATCCTATGAACATGTGTAACACGTTTTTAGACATTGGGAATCGATCCTATGGACATGTGCAACAAATACAAGTTAGATACCATATATATGTGGGAACCGATCCTAGTACCTAGTCAAACGAATTTTTGGAAAGCTAGTGTGACTAATTCCAGTACCCACATGGAGGTAGAACCGAAACTTGTTTTGGTAGAACCGTGAAACCCATGTTTGGTGATTGAGTGTTCTTAATCAATCACATAGTTATTGAAATTCAGATGAACCAATTCTAAACTTGTTTGGAAGTATGGCAAATCGGTTTCAAGATTGTAAGTATGAAAGATGACTTACAAAGTAAAGATGTCGACATACTTTGAACATGTGTAGTAACGCTTATCTTTTATTGTTCAAAGATATTCCTTAACAGCCAAAGGAAAATCCCGGATCGAAAATAAATTGATAATCTTTTAATTAAGATTTTTAATTTTATTTTTGGAAAATTAAAAATTAGTAATGTGCATTTACTAGTTGGAGAAGAGATTTTCGGTCATTGTTTGGACAAAGCATTTTTAGGAATTATGGAAACCGAATTTGGAAATATATTGCATATCTTGAGAATATTTTCGGTTTTGGAAATTCCTTGGTGCCCAAACTTCCTTGGTCTATAAATATCAAACTTTGCATTTCGAGCAAACTAATCCTCAGAGCCAGCAAAACTACCTAGTTGTGTTGTTACTGGTGGAGCCGCCTATTCGGAGAGGAAAGTAACCTAATTATGCGAAATCTCTTACGGCCGCTCGATTTAAAGACTTCTTTGGGATTGAGAAGCTCTATTGGTACCGTTGGTGAGAAACTAGATAATTGCGGTTTATTATTAGTTTTCGATTGATTTGATTAACTAACGGTCGTTGAACTTTGATTGCACCTAGTTTGTTTATGCTTGAGAATCTTCTCTTCTGATATAAGATTCACTCAAACTAGATCGAAGTTTCGACGGGGATCTTTAGACTGTTTGTAGATTTAAAGACGTCTTGTGATAATCCATTGTTAACAGACTCCGTTCTATGTGTGATTGATCACAAGAGATTCAAGTTGATTGTGTGCAGGCATTTATTGAAGATCTAAGAAGATTTGAAGACGAATAAGATTTCTGATTTGTGTTCATAATCTTTGATGTGCACAATACTTGTTTCGGTTAAAGAGGATCCAACTATAATCAGTTTATCCTTGTGGTAGATTGGATTGATTAGTTGAGTAGATCGGCACCAATACAATTCTTTGTGATTAAAAGTATTGATTGCAAAATCTTGACAAACACTTTGGTAGTTGTTATTGGATAGATCTAAGGACCTGACAAAGGAGTTTATTGGGATAAACAGAAGAGCCTTTTGTCGAACTCACATCACTTGGTTGAAAACAGCTGTTACCAAATAAATTTGTTGTTCCTTTACTGTTTGCAGTACGAACCAAAGGAATTGTTCCAAGTACGTGACTTATTACAAGTTGGAGGCGTGGGAATACATGCAAAATTAGGTGAACTATAGGTTTAGTTGCTTGGTCTCAACTATACGAAGTTGGTTTGATTTTGTATAGCGGCTTAATCCTGAGAGTATTCAATTCTGGACAAGGTCCTGGGGTTTTTTTACATTTGCGGTTTCCTCGTTAACAAAATCTTGTTATGTCTTTTACTTTTCTATTTCCAAAATTATAATTATTTTTATTATAATTAGAAGTAAAATACACAAACGTTAATTCATATTTACTTGATAGTAATCCTATTGTGTTTGGTTAAGTCTGAATCATTTATCAAGTAAACATACTTCGTTGTTGCATTTTCTCGATCTTGTATCCATAATCAATCACACAAGTTATCTTGTTGTCGTATTGTCTCGATCTCGTATCTATAGAAGATCACACGAAGTGTGAACCGATTAGTTGTATTGTCTCGACTGAGTCCATAGACAATCACTTTCGGAGAAAGGACTTATAGGTGGAAAAGTTTTAGATTGAGGTATATTTGGGTACCCTCGTCTTTTCAATTGGTATCAGAGCAGGCAAACATGAAAACATCTAACAATCTGTGTTTGGTGTGATCCAACCTGTAAGAATTGAATCTATGTATGATTCAGTTAACGTAGTAGCAGGATTTGATATCCTCAAGGTCCCATGGTGGAGGACACAAATGAAGAGTGAAATACTCTCATTAAAGGAATCTTCTAGAAGTTGGTTAAGAACTTACAACTTCTCGAGAATGTCTATCTTTGATCTAAGAGATGACACACTAATTTCACATTATGATGAATCTCTTATTCAAGGAAATCAATATAGTTCAAGAAGGTTTCTGTATGGTAACCTAAATGGGTTAGTGAATACCTCCTCTGTTACTTCTGTTTCTCATCGTGAACATCCCACTAAGAGAAATTGTCATATTAAAATCATAAGATTTGTGAATCTTGTCTTTGGTCCTTTATCAACAATATTCACAAATAATCCTGATGGATTAGATTTTAGAAGCAACCATATGGAAAGGAATTTTCAAACAGAGAATCAAATAACTCGACACTCTTTTAATAAAGTAAGAACTCTTACTATGTCGAAAAACAATATTGTAATAAAATTCTATTACAATACAATTCGAGTTAAAATAATTCTTCAAACTTGTGAGTTTAAGACCATAAGTATCACTTCATCTTTTCAATGAAAAGTAGCCATATGCATTCACCTCACAATGGTTTCTTTGAAACCAGTGACAGGCTAAAAGGATTTGGTAATCCTGATATGTCAAACTATGGCATAACCCATAACTCATGGGTTCTTCGGCTCTGTGGACCATTTTGGTTCCTAAAAGTGAACGGATTAGTATCATGCCTATTGAAAGAAGATGTTACCGAAAATATGTTTTCTTAAAAATAGATGTCTCCTCAACATCAGAAATAAAACTTGGATTATTACGCAAGTCCTTATAATATTTTCGGTCAAGGTAAACTTTTTGACTTCTCAAAATATTTATCTGGAGGCTCTCTTAAGCATTCTTTGAGGGATGATACCGAATGACGATCTAAGGAGAAAACTTACAAAGATGATTCTCTCCAAGAGACTTGCTCGAATGTTTGAGGGAAAGTGCTACAAAATTCTCTATGAGGTGAATGGAGTAATCTGTGAAGAAATTGTCAATGAATACTATATTCACAAGGTTGAGAAATACCTTGACTCCCTGGAATCACACAGTCTAACCTTGTGTAAGAACACATGCTATCATTTAATTAGACTCATATCCTCTTCAAAGGTGCATGCATCCAGTTTACTAGATGGTGTACTATACCTAATCGGAAGAATATTTTTGCTTGACAAAAGAGTCGATGTTGAATGGAAACGAGTACTCTACTATAATGAGTTGATAAAAACAGCCCATGAGAACTCCTCATATAATGTTATGAATCTTACCATCTCTTTTAATCATTATGAGGATGTTTCGTGGAAGTTTCAGTGTCTACTCGATGAGATTTCATCATAAACGAAATTTTTAGTGGGAAGGTAGTAGACAATAGTAAGAATACTTCTAAAAAGATTAAGTTATTTATTGTAATACTTAATCCAGAAAGATAGACATTAGTCTTTGGTTATTTCAATAAAGTCTATTTTGAATAAAACTATCTGGTAGAGCATTGCTCGGTCGAACTCGCGTGCGTTGCTATCTCAAGCATGTTTGTCAAGTTTAGTTGTCAAAACTATATGTCTTGATTTCTAGACTACTTATATCTAAGTCTTGGTTTAAGACAATTTAGCGTAGTTGAGCTCCAGACTCCATGGCGATCATCTTACGAAGACGAAGAACTACACAAGGAACCAGTGGAACTTCATCCGACTAAAAGGTATGTGGAGATTTGAACTTATCTATCACTCAAAAGTTTATCTACTCTATCTCCTACTCTTGAGACAAAGTCATATAAGTATGATAGTTTTCATACATACACATTTGCTATTTCGAGCCGAGTTTACTCTCCTGTCTTTTTCTCGAAATATGTGTTGGTAAGATTTCGCTTTAACCACTTTTCATATTTACCTGTGACCAAAGTCATGATGACGTTTCAATCTTGAAAATAGCTTTGATGACGATAGTTGTGAATAACGACTGTTATAACATCATAGAAGAATGTTTCAATGATTGAAATGTAGAGTTAAGATTACGTAACCAACTATGGATATAAGCATATATAGTGTGTTCGCACATTAGTGTATAAATATATGTGCCGGAGACCAAGTGTGTGTATATGTGTGCATATGGTATTTGTGAAGGAGACAGGTTGGGTACGCGTACCAGCGGAAGTTTTCGAACCGAAAATTTCTGCTGAGTTTGTAAGTTTGCAAACTGTTAAACCAGTCACCTTAGATACGCGTACCCACGGAAGGAGGGGATTGTTAGAGCATAGCTCGGTCACTAATAGTTTTGTCACTAAAATTGACAAAGGGGGAGATTGTTAGAGCATAGCTCGGTCAACCTCGCATGCGTTGCTATCTCAAGCATGTTTGTCAATGTTAGTGATCAAAACTATGAGTCTTGATCTCTAGCCTACATATCTAAGTCTCGGACTAGGATATAATAGTGTAGTTGAGCTCAAGGACTTCATGCCGATTCATCATACAACGACGAAGATCTATACAAGGAACCGTGAAACTTCATCAACAGAAAGGTATGTGAAGACTTGAACTTATCTATCAGTCAAAAGTCTATCTCTTCTATCTCCTACTTCTTATGAGACAAAAGTCATATGCTATATAGACTAGATCATACACATTTGACATTTCGAGATGAGCATTCATTGCTTATCTTTTTCTCGAAATCGTGTGTTGGTAAAGCGTTTCTCTTTGATCAAGTTTATCTTCACCTAGTGACGAAAGTCATGAAAAGTTTCAATCACTTTGAGAATTGCTCTGACGTGAATTGGCCTGTGAATAACGGCTACATAGCGTTCTCTAAGAATATCTCAATGATTGAAATGAGAGTTTAGATTACATAACCATGTATTCCTTGAACTGGAGTTTTCGAACTTTGTTGATCAAGAGAAATCAGAAGGATTGTGGAATTGGCTTGCCAAGTCCGCAGACTCAGTCCGGGAACTGTCGGAAGTTCTCGACCGAGAATTTCTGATGGATTTTCCAAAACTCGTTTGTGTGCTAAGTCCGCGAACTAGCGGAAGTTCTCTTTCCGAGAATTTCTGCTAAGTTTGGAAAACTCAATCGATTTACTCAAGTCCGCGAACTTGTTTGTGAACTTAAGAGGTTATGATCTAAAGATGTGCTCTGAACATGAAACTTAAATTACTAAGGAATGCTTTATGAAAACCGTGGCTATAAATTTCATGAGCCAATTCAATCGAATCGAATCATCTTTGTTTCAATTGTGTCTTGTGTAGTTACATAAGATCTCATAACAATTGAACAACTCTTTAACTAGTTCATTTGAGTCACTTGAACTAGTTATGGTGAAGAAGAACAAGGTTAATATGAAATGCTCATATGGTTAACCTTTTGGGTTACTTGTTGAACCAAAATACACGTACATGCTTGGGCATGGTTTTCGCAAACCTAGTAAACGTCTACCCAAGTGTGTGTGACAAGATAAGTTTTCGATCTAACGGTTGAGAAATATTAACCTGAATCTAAATCAGGTTTTCATCTAACGGTGAATATGGATTTCTTTGTAACTAAGGCAAAATCCTGATTTGAAGGTTATATAAAGGAGACATCTAGCTTTGAGCAAAACTAATCCCCACACATCTGTGTGACACTAGTGCGCTCGCTAGAGTCGATTATCCTTTAACCTTTGGTTATGGACGAGTCTATCTCTAATAACGTACCAGTTCAGAAACTACCAGATGATTCTAAAAGATTGGATTCACCTGAGAGAACTGTCACATCTAAGTTAATATCTAAACATTCTCTTGATATAAAAACTGTTGATTGGGAAACTCTCCTAGAAGAACAGTTGGATGAAATTTCTGATGAAGGTGATTCATATATTGATAGAGATGTTGATGAGGAAATCTCATAGTATGTTAAGTTTTTGGATTCATGGAAAATGAAGAAGATTACAACTTCTCATGTCTCACCTCTTCTGATTCCTCTCTGTCGAGAAAACAGGAAATTGAGAAGATGTTACGCAGGTGTTTATTTTTTGGATCGTTTTTGCGAATCGATCCTCAAGGATTCTGAGGAAAACCTACGTATGAAGTCACTTGAATGTGATAATCTTTATCAAAAGTACTTTTTGTTGGAAGAGAAACTTGCAGAATCTGAAGCAAGGTTTAACTCTCAACAAATTAGTTTTGATGACAGAGAAAGTGCTTGTCTCGCTCGAGAAAAACGCCTTGAGGCTGATTTAGCTGCTGCTCTTGATAAAATCAAGATGTTGGAAGATGACTTGAAAAAGTTCAATACTAGTTCAAGCAAATTAACCACTATGCTAGGAGCAAGTAAAAATCATCGTGATACACGAGGATTGGGTTATAAGGGAATAGATGCTCCAAGTATTAGCAAAGAGGTAAAATTTGTCAAGGCTAATGATTCTTCTCAACAAAAGGTCTCCACTGATGGAAAAAGTGAAATACCTTCACCTGCAGTTAAGGTTCAAAAGAGCAAAGTTTATCAACCTCCAAAAACAACACACATGGATCAAGGTAAGAACATTCCTTATGTTTGCCACTATTGCGGAAATAAAGGTCACCTGGAAAGGAGGTGTCGTTTCCGTATAAGGAATGAGAAACTTCATGATATTCTTGTTTTGGCATCACAAGAAGTTGTGAAACCAAGATCATACGTTAAGACTGATCCTCTTAATATTACAGGTTGTAATTGTCCAACCTTTAGGCAAGGGAATCCGTGCTATGATAAACCTGTATTTTCCTATAAACGTCGTACGAATCCTTTTCACAATCGTAATGGTTATCAAAAGGATAACTTCGTAAAGACGAAGACAAGATCCGATGCTCCCAACTGGAGAAAGACTAAGTTGCAAAAGAATAGTCAATCCAATTCTCTTCCAAGAATTCTAGAAGAGAGTAATGGGAAGAAGGTTCCAATTGTTCCTAAACGCACTCAAAAGTGGATACCAAAGAAAATCGATGATGTTTTGAGTGTGAAAAGGAATGATCTCCCAGAAAATTCCATGACTATGGAGAAGGCAATATCCATGATGTTGGAACTTAACAAGTTTTTTGGGAAAATGGAATTGGATGTGAAAGGTTCTAAAAGAGATCTCTTTCATGATAATCCAAAGGCCACTTGTGGTGAGCAAGACATTGTTCACCCCAACACAACTTGATTGTGTTGTAAGTGCATCCTCACCAAGGAATGCCATGTTATGTATACGGTAAGGGAAGCACAAGAATTGGGCACAAAGATTATGTTCGGTAAGGCGGTAGAATTCGATTGGATTCATCTAAAAAGGTATGTCTATAAACTTGAGCAAGATTTGTACTTTTATTGCTTAGAATACTTATAATAATCTTGCTTCTCGTTCATTTCTACCTAACTTGATCTGTGTTTAAGGTTCTTAAATGTTTAGGTTTGAAAATAATAGTTCGGGATGTTTGGACTACATGGTACACAAACCAAGTATGCATAACAGCATTTAAAATCAAAATCCAGGGGTTTAAGTTCGCAAACCCGTATGCATAATTGACGTCGATATTCGGTAAACTTGTTTTGGCCGTAACTTCTTCGTCCGAACTCAGATTTACCTCATTCTTTTTGCATTCTCTTCCTTATTGAATTCCCTTCAAAATGGAGATGATAATTGTTGAATTAGGATGAGTTAATATTGGTCTTTGTCATGTCTCTTGTTTTTTAGTGTTTGCTCTGTTTCGTTGCACTTGTTCTATTCTCTTGGACTTGGGGACTGGGATTCTTGGAGAAATACTATTCTAAGCTATTTTGTGGCTGTTACAAGAGTGATGTTGGTGAATCACAAAGAAGGAAGTTCGAGAATGGGTAGTAGTTCACATTTCTATATATTCTTGAGTGTTCACAATCATCTATGGTGCATAGTCGTCAATGACTTTGTATATTCTTCTTTGTTAAGGAAATCTTTTTATACGCTTTTGGTAACCACTCTTGGTATAAATACGTGCGAAAAAAATTGATTCTACCTTCTAAGGGCAAAGATTGTTATTGCAGTATTAATCTTTATGATTTTGTGATATTGCAATTGTTTATGGGATATGTATTGTTTACATCCGTGAACTTGAAGGTCCCATATGTTGTCAAAAGTAAAGTCGTTCAAAAATTGGTACTCATATTGATGAAAGGAAGAATGGATTTTTGACAAATACAAAATTTATGCCTATGCAGTCATTTACTTGACGGAAAATAGGGTAAAATCTTTTGTGTGACAAGGATAAAGTCTAATATGTCGTTATGCATATAGTGATGGGAAAATAGAATAGATCCTTGTATGTATTCCACAGTAATGATCATCACTGATCCATATCTTATGAATTACTGTGAGGCTCCGCAATGTGTCTTATGTCAAGCACGCTACAACTAAGTTGATTATTTTGTGATTAACTTTGTTGGTTGTTCCGTAAGGTACTTTATATCGAGCATCTTTGAAATAAATTAATCATCTTGGTTGGTTATTTAGTTATTTGCTCCGAAAGTCTTCTTTTGTCGAGCAAAACAATTAACAATTAAATTGATTACTTCGGTGATTATTTTGGTTGTGTTTTCTAATTAGGTTAATTATGGGTTCTCTTGTAATTAGTCTAGTTGAGTTTTCTATATTCCACAATTTCTTGTGTTGAGTATATGAACGACTATACAAATCATGTTTTATTGATTAATGTAGTTGTATATTCCGTAAGGTTTTCCTTATGTTGAGTATGTGAACGATTAAGTTATTCATCTCCGTATGATTACTTTAGTCGTAGCTCCGTAAGTTTACTTATGGTGAGCACTTTCAATTAAATTGATCACTTTTGTGGTTTGATTTAGTTGCTTATTCCAATTAAATTAATCATGGGTTTTCTTGTGATTAATTTGATTGAGTTTTGGATATAGAAAAGCATTTTTATGGTTTCTGGTGTCCAATTAAAAAATCCTTCTTTCCTTTCGAAATTAAGGTCGCTCTTGTTGTTCTTTCGGGAATGACATCAAATGGGGGAGAGTTCTTTTGAACTTGTGCTTAATGGTAATATCTTGCGGGGTGTGCGGCTGTGGGATTTTATAGGGATTATCTTGTATCTTAAAACTCCTTGATGAATGCATTTAGCTTCGGCTTTATGATTGCATCTAAATTAAGTTGGTATGTATTTTTCTTTTAGTCTATGAAATGTCTCTTTTGGAAATTTCATTATGATCCCGTTCTTGTACCTTTGCTAATTTTATTTACAAAAAGGGGGAGAAATAATGTAGTTCACACTACAAATACATATGGTTTTCGGATCATTGTGTAAGGGGGAGTGGTTTCCATGATCGAGATGGAGTATTGACTAAGGGGGAGTGATACATATCATCGTAGTATTATTATTGAAGTCGTGATACAATTGGACTTTAATGTTACATAATAATACTATGACATTGTATAATGATGATCGAGAATATCGATTTCTCTCATTGTTATAGCTACGGATCTTCAACAACGGTGATGCTAAACTTACAACCTTTGGGATCATTGGAGTACTTGGAAGGACGAAGATTTCAGGGAACGTTGAAGATTAGACTATGAAATAGGATCCACTAAAGTTTATCTTTTTTGTATTCCATATGTATTAATAGTTTTGTCACTAAAATTGACAAAGGGGGAGATTGTTAGAGAAAAGCTCGGTCAACCTCGCATGCGTTGCTATCTCAATCATGTTTGTCAATGTTAGTGCTCAAAACTATGAGTCTTGATTTCTAGCCTACATATCTAAGTCTCGGACTAGGATAGAAAAGTGTAGTTGAGCTCAAGGACTCCATGGCGATTCATCATACAACGACGAAGATCTATACAAGGAACCGTGAAACTTCATCAACAAAAAGGTATGTGAAGACTTGAACTTATATATCACTCAAAAGTCTATCTCTTCTATCTCCTACTTATTATGAGACAAAAGTCATATGCTATATAGACTAGATCTACACATTTGACATTTCGAGCTGAGCATTCGTTGCTTATATTTTTCTCGAAATCGTGTGTTGGTAAATCGTTTCGCTTTGATAAAGTTTATCTTCACCTAGTGACAAAAGTCATGAAAAGTTTCAATCACTTTGAGAATTTCTCTGACGTGAATCGGTCCGTGAATAACGGCTACATAGCGTCCTATGAGAATGTCTCAATGATTGAAATGAGAGTTTAGATTACATAACCATGTATTCCTTGAACCGAAGTTTTCGAACTTTGTTGATCAAGAGAAATCGGAAGGATTGTGGAATTGGCTTGCCAAGTCCGCGAACCCAGTTTGCAGACTCAGTCCGCGAACTGTCGGAAGTTCTCGACCGAGAATTTCTGCTGGATTTTCCAAAACTCGTTTGTGTGCTAAGTCCGCAAAGTCAGTCCGCCAACCCAGTCCGCGAACTGGCGGAAGTTCTCTTTCCGAGAATTTCTGCTGAGTTTGGAAAAATCAACCGGTTTACTTAAGTCCGCGAACTTGTTTGTGAACTTAAGAGGTTATGATCTAAAGATGTGCTCTGAACATGAACCTTAAATTACTAAGGAATGCTTTATGCAAACCGTGGCTATAAAGTTCATTAGCCGATTCAATCAAATCGAATCATCTTTGTTTCAATTGTGTCTTGTGTAGTTACATAAGATCTCATAGCAATTGAACAACTCTTTAACTAGTTCATTTGAGTCACTTGAATAAGTTATGGTGAATAAGAACAAGGTTAATATGAAATGCTCATATGGTTAACATTTTGGGTTACTTGTTGAACCAACATACACGTACACGTTTGGGCATGATTTTCGCAAACCCAGTAAATGTCTACCCAAGTATGTGTTACAAGCTAAGTTTTCGATCTAACAGTTGAAAAATATTAGCTTGAATCTAAATCAGGTTTTCATCTAACGGTGAATATGGATTGCTTTGTAACTAAGGAAAACCCCGATTTGAAGGTTATATAAAAGAGACATCTAGCTTTGAGGAAAACTAATCCCCACACGTCTGTGTGATACTAGTGCGCTCGCTAGAGTCGATTCTCCTTTAACCTTTGGTTTACTTCTCTAAAACATGGTTAACGACTTAAAGACTTCATTGGGATTGTGAAGCCAGACTGATACTACTTTTTTCGTAGTTGTGTGATCTGATCTTGCATCTTCTATCGTACGAGTACAATCGATTGATTGGATTGATATCGTGAGAGTTCTCCGATAGGCAAGATAAAGAAGTCACAAACATATTCGTCTCACTGTTTGTGATTCCTCGACAAACCGCCTGTGTAGTCAGTAAGGATTGTAGAGAGGTGATTGATTAATCTAGGCTGTTCTTCGGGAATATAAGACCGGAGTATCAATTGGTTCCCGTTCACCTTGATTTCGTATCTTAAGACGGAACAAAAACCTAGGGTTTAGTTGTGGGAGACAGATTTATCCTTTGATAGACTTTTCTGTGTGAGACAGATTTGTTTATTATCAGGTCTGCGATTTTGGATTGTAGCAACTCTTAGTTGTGGGTGAGATCAGCTAAGGGAATCAAGTGCGCAGTATCCTGCTGGGATCAGAGGCGTAGGAGTACAACTGTACCTTGGATCGGTGGGAGACTGATTAGGGTTCAAGTATAGTCCATTCCGAAGTTAGCTTGTTGTAGGCTAGTGTCTGTAGCGGCTTAATACAGTGTGTATTCAATATGGACTAGGTCCCGGGGGTTTTCTGCATTTGCAGTTTCCTCGTTAACAAAATTTCTGGTGTCTGTGTTATTTATTTTCCGCATTATATTTTATATAATTGAAATAATACAGGTTGTGCGTTCGTGATCATCAATTGGAAATCCATCCTTTGGTTGTTGATTGATATTGATTGATCCTTGGACATTGGTCTTTGGTACCGTCCAAGTATTCCTTGTATTTGATTAGGACTCGCTGATTTCTATTAGCTTGAGTAATTTCAAATAAAGAGAGAGAGATATTAACTCCTTGAGATACTTTTATCTTGATTGAGTCTGACTATCTAGTTGATTCTCTAGCAAAGTATTTCAGAGTTAGTCCATACATATTGCTAAGCGAAATATTGGGTGGTGTTGTTAGACCCCCGCTTTTCCAAGTTGGTTTTGCTAGAGTGTATTCTCCTTTAACATTAGGTTCTTCTCGAGACCATGTAGGTTAACGACTGAAAGAATTCATTGGGATTGTGAAGCCAGACGAAACTACTTCTCTTGTAGTTGAGCGATCTTATCTTACCATTTTCTATCGTACGAGTTCAATTGAATAATTGACTTGAGATTATATCTCCGATAGGGCAAGATAAAAACAAATCACAAACATCTTCGTCTCATCGTTTGTGATTCCGCAATATCTAGTTTCGCAGATTATTGTGAGGTGATTGATAATTCTAGGTTGTTCTTCGGGAATATAAGTCCGGGTTATCAATTGGTCGGTTTCTGTTCTACTTGATTTTATCAAAAGACGGAACAAAGCTCTTAGGTTTATCTGTGGGAGACAGATTTATCTATCATTGTAGACTTTTCTATGTGATATAGATTTGTTTATTAAAGTCTTCGACTTTGGGTCTATCAACTCTTGGTTGTGGGTGAGATCAGCTAAGGGAATCAAGTGCGTAGGATCCTGCTGGGATCAAAGACGTAAGGAGCGCAACTGTACCCTGAATCAGTGTGATATTGATTAGGGTTCAACTATAGTCCAGGTCTAAGTTAGTTTGTAGTAGGCTAGTGTCTGTAGCGGCTTAATACAGTGTGGTGTTCAATCTGGACTAGGTCCCGGGGTTTTTCTTCATTTGCGGTTTCCTCGTTAGCAAAATTTCTGGTGTCTGTGTTATTTCTATTCCGCATTATATTTTGTTATATAATTGAAATATCACAGGTTGTGCGTTAAGATCAATCAATTAGAATATCCAACCTTTGGCTGTTGATTTAAATTGATTGACACTTAAATATTGGTCTTTGTTACCATCCAAGTTTATCTCTCTAGTATTTGATAAAGACTCGTAGATTTCCATTTGCTTGAGTATAGATCAAATCGAGAGATTGAGATATTAAGTCTTTGATATACTTTTATCTAGATTGAGTCTGACTGTCTAGTTGATTCTCTAGAAAGTATATTGGAGTTAGTCCATATATATTGCTAATCGAAATATTGGGTGAGGTTGTTAGACCCCCGCTTTTTCACTATCTTATTATGAATAAAATTATTAGTTTATAATTTTTCTTGTGATAGTTTATGATTACATAGTTGTGCTTGAATGCTTTATCTTATTGCTATGTATGTGTATGGGATGTTTTATTTCGTTTTTCTGACATTAATATTCGACCTCATATGATGTGAACCCTTATGATTTGGGTGACTTTTTGCTTTAGCAGGATTAAGTTCTAGCCCATGTTGGTAGGCTTTATCAAAGGATCATGAGGGGTTCTGATTGAAACAATATGTGAAAAAGTCACAATATGTTGAATCGTTTGGTTTAGCATAAAAGCATATGTGTTTCGGGGTTTTCATCTTTTGCTTGCAATAGTTAAAAACCGGTTTTCAACCTTTCTCTGGTAAAGGTTGGTTGTTGTTATTCTTTTGTTTTGAATAAGGATGGCAACATAATGATATTTCGGTATTAATTCTCCCTGGAAAGAAGATGCAAACATATTGGAGAAGAGGATGTGAAATTTGAGGTAACGACTTTGTTAGTTAATCGTTTTCCTGTTTAAAAAAGCCTGATTTTATTGCATATGATTATTGCTTTTGCTTAACAAAATTTCGGTACAATTGATGTTTTATTCCATTATTTGTGTATGGATGTGTGTGTGATTCAATTGTTTCCGGTTAAGAAAAACTATTTTTATCTTGCTTTATTGTTTGGTAACAATCATTTAGGCTTACAGAATTTCGGTGCAGTTGGTGCTTTACTGTCTATGTTGTTTCAATTGCTTCCGGTTGAGGTAAATAATTATACAAGTTGATTTATTTAGTTTGTATGAATTGTTTATGGATCGAGATGAATTGTTTAGTCCAATTCGATTCCGGATAAGAGAAACTAAGTTAATTCTGATCTTAGTTAGACTTATCAAAGTGGAGGTTTCGATTATTCAAGTCTAATCGAATGCCTTAACAAGAAATGCTAGTTAACAAACCTAGTACTTGCGTTGTTTAAAAGTGAAAGGTCTAAGTTATATGGATAATTAGAGCCTGATGAGAAAAATAGAGTTATCTTTATTTTGGTCTTATCGAACAAGCGATTGTACAAATACAATCGCTTTAGCAAAGGAACTAAGGTGCTTAGCCGATTTTTTGGTTTGATAAACTATTAGGGAAATTGCTTCGGGCAATTGTTTCCTTGGTAACATATTAAAACAAAATTACTTTGTAGTTTCAGTTTTGATATTGGTTATAAAAAATGGTGTGTGGAACCCTCGTGCTTAACTCTATAGGCTGCAAGTCTTGTGAGATTTGTAAGATCCTTTCGTTTTGACCTTTATTTGCTCGTATCTTTGTTATTTTATGACAAAAAGGGGGGAAATATATGGAGTAAACAAGTGATACTGGTATTGATTTATATTGATTTGTATCACTAAGGGAAAGGACATTAGTGCTTAAACGTTTTATCTAACGAAAGAGTAAAGCATAGACTAAGGGGGAGTAGCATATCATTGGTACTTGTAGTTATATGGACTACAAAGGAATAACAAAGACGTGCGGATTGAAAAAATCTACCTATCTTAACTTTAAGGGGAGTATTAGCTTTGTTATTATAATGTCAACAACGACATTTATGGATTGAATGTATACAGGTTATTGTGTTGTTAAATTCGGGAATCAAGCGTATGTGTAATGAATTCTTGTAATTTTTTTATCCATATGATGTAAGAGTTTTGTCACTAAAGTTGACAAAGGGGAAGATTGTTAGATCATAGCTCGGTTGAACCCACCAAGCGTTGCTATGTCAAGTTTGGTTGTCATATTTCAGTGAGCCAAAACACATTTAAAGAGTCGCTTAATTATGTACTAGAGTTAAACTTCGTATAGGTTAGCTTGAAAGTATTAGGATATGAGACATTACAAGTATTACATGAAGACTTGAAGAATGTGAAGAAGTACGGAGCTACAACGACGACATCATCCTTCCAGTTAAGGTTAGTGATATTTGACTTGAAATGTTTCATTTCCTAACGTATCTTTCAAGTCGTGCATATTGAAAACATAACTGCGAAGCATGAATAATTATACTCTAGTTAGATGTAGTATTAAGGAATACAATACGAAGTATAACGCTTATCTTTTGAACTTCGTATTTAAGACATCGACATAATCGTTTGAATGCTATTGCGATTATGTATGGGTATGTGGTGAAGATTTCATACTAGGAAACAATGTTTTACATTCGTTTAAAGGAAGTAAATTCATGAACTTGTTTCGTGAATCGAAAGGGAAATCTTTAGGCTTATTGGTATTTTTATTCATTGCATATCTTTTGAATTACCAATATGTGTGATTAGTATAACCGCTCATGACTTGATTAGTATAACCGCTCATGACTTGTTTATGTTCTTGTTAAACTATTCACAAGGCCTGACTTTTGTATTGGTATGACTTTTATTAGTGAAACCGATCTTAAGTAACCACCTGAGATGGTATGATCGATTTGTTGTAATTGGTATGACCAACTCTAGGAAAAGGAGAACCGATCCTAGTAAGAGGTGCAACTAATCACAAAGGGGAATCGATCCTTGTATGAGGTGCAACAAGTTTCTAGATATTGGGAACCGATCCTATGCACATGTGCAACACGTTTTTAGATATTGGGAACCGATCCTATGGACATGTGCAACAAATACAAGTTAGATACCATATATATGTGGGAACCGATCCTAGTACCTAGTCAACCGAATTTTTGGAAAGCTAGTGTGACTAATTCCAGTACCCACATGGAGGTAGAACCGAAACTTGTTTGGGTAGAATTGTACGTGAAACCCATGTTCGGTGATTGAGTGTTCTTAATCAATCACATAGTTCTTGAAAGTCATATGAACCAATTCTAAACTTGTTTGGAAGTGTGGAAAATCGGTTTCAAGATTGTAAGTATGAAAGAAGACTTACAAAGTAAAGACGTCGACATACTTTGAACATGTGCAGTAACGCTTATCTTTTATTGTTCAAAGATACTCCTTAATAGATAAAGGAAAATCCGAGATCAAAAATAAATTGAGAATCTTTTAATTAAGGTTTTTAATTTTATTTTTGGAAAATAAAAAATTAGTAATGTGCATTTACTAGTTGGAGATTTTCTAAGAGATTTTCGGTCACTGTTTGGACAAAGCATTTCCAGGAATTATGGAAACCGAGTTTGGAAATATATTGCATATCTTGAGAATATTTTTGGTTTTGGAAATTCCTTAGTGTCCAAACTTCCTTGGTCTGTAAATATCAAAGTTTGCATTTCGAGCAAACTAATCCTGAGAGCCAGCAAAACTACTAGTTGTGTTGTTACTATGGAGCCGCCTATTCGGAGAGGAAAGTAACCTAATTATGCAAAATCTCTTACGACCGCTCGTTTAAAGACTTCTTTGGGATTGAGAATCTCTATTAGTACCGTTGGTGGGAAACTAGATAATTGCGGTTTATTATTAGTTTTCGATTAATTTGATTGACTAACGGTTGTTGAACTTTGATTGCACCTAGTTTGTTTATGCTTGAGAATCTTCTCTTCTGATATAAGATTCACTCAAACTAAATCGAAATTTCGACGGGGATCTTTAGACTGTATGTAGATCTAAAGACGTTTTGTGATAATCCGTTGTTGACAGACTCCGTTTTGTGTGTGATTGATCACAAGAGATTCAAGTTGATTGTGTGCAGGTATTTATTGAATATCTAAGAATATTTGAGGATGAAGAAGATTTTTGATTTTGGTTCATAATCTTTGGTGCACAATAGTTGTTTCGGTTAAAGAGGATCCAACTATTATCAATTTATCCTTGTGGTAGATTGGATTGATTAGTTGAGTAGATCGACATCAATATAATTCTTTGTGATTCAAAGTATTGATTCCAAATCTTGACAATTACTTTGGTAGTTGTTATTGGATAGATCTAAGGACCTGACAAAGTAGTTTATGGCGATAAACGGAAGATCCTTTTGTCGAACTCACATCACTTGGTTGAAAAGAGTCATTACCAAACAGATTTGTTGTTCCTTTACTGTTTGGAATACGAACCAAAGGAATTGTTCCAAGTACGTGACTTATTACAATTTGGAGGCGTGAGAATACAGACAGAACTAGGTGAACTATAGGTTTAGTTGCTTGGTCTCAACTATACGAAGTTTGTTTGATTTTGTATAGCGTCTTATCCTGAGAGTATTCAATTCTCCCGGGGTTTTTCTGCATTTGCGGTTTCCTCGTTAACAAAATCTTTCTATGTCTTTTACTTTTCTATTTCTACAATTATAATTGTTTTTATTATAACTAGAAGTAAAATACACAAACGTTAATTCTTATTTACTTGATAGTAATCCTATTGTGTTTGGTTAAGTCCAAATCATTTATCAAGTAAACATACTTCGTTGTTGCATTGTCTCGATCTTGTATCCATAGTCAAACACACAAGTTATCTTGTTGTCGAATTGTCTCGATCTCGTATCCATAGACGATCACACGAAGCATGAACCGATTAGTTGTATTGTCTCGACTCAGTCCATAGACAATCACTTTCGTAGAAAGGACTTATAGGTGGAAAAGTTTTAGATTGAGATATATTTGGGTACCCTCGTCTTTTCAAGCCGCTCCTCCGTGTTCTTGGGATTTGCCGGAAGATTTTATTAATAACTCTATTTACTTCGAGTTCGAAGTAAAGAAGAAAAGAACCATTGTTAAAGCTGACAATCTTCATCCTGGTGCATCATTCTTTTATGCATACTCTCATCAAGATCGATAAAATTCCGAGATGGTTTCTGCTGAAGTAGTTCATGGTTTTCTCAATGATCTCGGGAGAGCAAAACTGAAGCTTGAAAACTCTAAGAAGGACCTTGATGTGTTACACACTGAGTTGAAAAAGGTTAACTCTGACCTTGTTCTCATGAAATCACATGTTAAGGATCTTCTGAAAGAGGATATCTTCTCCAAAGAAGCAGTTGATGCTGTCAGTCACATGCTTGAAGGTCTAGAAACCCGTGAAGATACTGAATACAATCTCTGATTTTAATGTGTGTTTGGTTGTGTTGGTCTTAGAATTGCTTTTGTTCTTTTCAATGATTGTCTAGGAAACTTCTTATGATAATTTATTCTTGTGTTTTTAAGAAGGATAACTAGGGTTTGGAATAGCCATTATTGTGAGTACACATAGCTATTGCCAACGTTTTCATCTTGCAATGGTTTTAGATTTATTTATTTAAATTTTAAGTTATTTGGAAGATGATTTTTGCAGTATTAATCTTTATGGTTTTATATATTGCAAATTGTTATGGGATATGTTGGTTACAACCGTGAACCTTAATTGTCCCATAGCTGTTCAAAAGTTAACTCTATTATATGTCGGTATGAAAGTATAAATAAAAGATAGAATGAACTTTTGATTACAAAAGTTAAGCCTTTTATGTCATTATGCAAATATTGATGGAAGAAAACTTTTGTTTGCAAATATTAAGTCTATTATATGTCATTGTGCAAATATTGATGAAAAATAGAATGAATCTTTGATTATTCCGCAGTATTGGTCCTTCCCTGATCCACATCTTTGTATATATGATAGGTTATAAAACACCTTAATATTTATCTATTGTTTATGCTTTCTTTGCTAAGTTTTCTTGTAAATTATGTATCTTATGTTTGCTTTTGAGTGTTTAGGTACTTTGGAGTCCTTTGGAATAAACGAAGAAGAAACGGGAAAAAAAATGTCATTTCATGTGCAACTGCTGTTGGAGGCGGATAATATCTCATTATTTGCTTCTATTTCTTCATCTCTGGATGAAAAGTATGTCAGCTTTAGTGATGCAAATTTCTGGCTGAAAAGCATGACAACTTTAGTGTCGTATAAAATTGAAGGAAAGAAGTGGATATGAAAAATAAAAGACGGCTGCTGTTGGTGAAAGAATTCAAGGAAGAAAAAAGCGCCAAAAGTGGATTGCATGCTTGCAGGCGGCTAAAGCTCATTGGAGGCCAAGAACATTGCCAGCAAAACTGGAGATGAAAGGCCAGAGAAATGCAAGGCATGGACTGGGAACGATGCACAAGTGCAGTGGCATAGTGGATGATAGGAGCTGGGCAAGTATCATGGGCCTAATATCAACATCTGCTCAGCATTTCTACACTCTGCATAAGAAAAGATAATGGATTTCACCATTTGAGCAGTATACACGTGCCTGGGGACATTTCAGGGGAATGAAATTAGGTTTCTCTAGAGACCAAAGTTACAAGCAGAGAAGGTGGTCAAGTTGTTCATCAGTTCAAGCCGTGAGGCTACATTTGTTTTTGCCATTTGCCGGAGATCGAGATGGGGTTTGTTTATTAGCAGATTCTATGGTTCGGTGGCTGAAATGGGTTCAGTTTGGAGCTGATGTTGCTTCGAAATATTTGATTATAAACTGGATTTGTTGATGGAGAAGCTACAGCAAGTAGAGAATGGCTCGAGCTGAAGAAGAGTTCCGGACAGGATTGCTGTTACTTAGGGATATAGAAGAAATCTGTTGCCACGAATTGAACATGGTCTTTCTGTAGACAAATTAGTGACAAAGAGGAGGAAAGATTGAAGTTCTTATAAGCTTGTGATGAAATAGAAGATGGGTACAATTCGGATTAGTTGTTGAAAGAAGAGACTTAGAGCAATGTAGGAATACATGGAAGAACTGATGCAGTTGCTGGCCTGAATTGTGCGAATGATTTTGTGTTTTGGGGGTATCTCAACAGCGACAAGAACAAGAAGATGTGGTTGTGCTTCGGTGGTTTTACATCTCGAGTTTGGAGCTGAATTGGGTTCGATTCAGCATGGAATTGGTGGATTGCTGAACTGGGTTTGTAGGGATAACATTATGGCATGAACTGTGGTGGATTTAATCGAGTTTTGGTGAAGTATTGCAGTGAAAACAAACCAAGTTTGCTGCCATCAATGGAGAAGATTTCAGTGTTATTTGAATTCGATTTGGGCCAGAATCACATGGAAGAAATGAGGTTTGCAGTCACTGATTCAGCTGCAGAATGAGATGATTTTAGGACAAATTCGTGAATGGCAATGAGCAGAATTTTGAGAATCTGTTGCTGTTGGGTATGTGTATGTGATAGACGCATTTCCGTGTCTATTTTGGTCTCAATTATGTGTGTTGTTAGTGCTCGATTTTGTATTTTATGTTTTAGTAGGTGTTTTCGGAAAACTAAGCTTTTGGGTGAAATTGGCTCGAAAAGTGTTATTTGGATTCCTGGGAGAAAACACCCCAGAAAAGTGATAAAGGAACCCGGAGAAAGTTATAAAAGTACCCATGACATTTGTTATTTACACCCCCTTCAATGGATAAGGGGTACCCAATTGATAGGGGCATATCAGTTACTATTTGCACCCCACTACTATCTGCACCCCTGAATTGCTATGGGGACCCATTTCCTTGCTTTTGAAAATCCATTTTGGCGGGAATTTGTTGTGTATGCATGAAGATTATCGGATTCAGTGGAAGTCGAGTTTTGTGTGATAGGAAGGAGGATTTCGATCCGCAAACTCGAAGGGAGGATCAATACGTGTTTAAACACGTCAGCAGTAGAGCTTCAGGTCGATAAATATGGAAGATATATTCTCGATAAAGGAAAGGTCTCTGTTTTGGATAAACACGAGCTAGATCGTGTTTTGGAGAGATTTAACACGGGATTTTTATGGGAATAATTGGTTTTAGGGATGTAATAACAAAAGTACAAAACAGAGTTGGTCGATGTCTTAGAAAGAAGTTACCATAATTATCTCGATGATACAAGGGAAATGAATATATCATCGGTCCCTTTTCCGGGAACAGATTTGGTAGAGATTTACTAGGAGATTATCATGGGTACGGACTGATATTAGCCTGTTAACGTAAAACATGATTGGTAGTTGGTTCGAAATCGAGAAAAAAGGAAGGTTTCCACATAGTTATCTTAAAACAGGAGAGTTAAAAATATACTCGGGATTTGTCGAGTTGGTTTTGGAAGTTACTGTTAGAAAAAATGGGTTTTTTGTTTTAAAACCAAATATGCATGGACTATGTTTTGATCCCTAGACCTATTGCCCACTAGTTGTTTTTTCTTTTGAATTGATAAAACAATAGAATGCTCTCTACAGATTTCTACGGTACCTGAGAGGAACTTCAAACTATTGCTTAAGTTTTGGGAAGTAACCTGTTGTGCTAGAAGGGTATTGCGATGCTAACTGGATATCAGACTCAGATGAGTGCAAATCCACTAGTGGGTACATCTTCACACTTGGAGGTGCGTCTGTGTCATGGAAGTCTTCCAAACACACATGTATAGCTCGTTCGACCATGGAGTCTGAGTTTATAGCCTTGGAGAAAGCTGGAGAGGCAGCTGAATGGATACGAGGTTTCCTGGGAGGAATTCCACTCTGGACCAAGCCTGTGTCTTCCATCGCAATCCACTGTGACAGTCAAGCTGTTATTGGTTGCGCAAAGAATAGTGTATACAACGGAAAGTCTATACATCTACAAAGAAGACACAAGACAGTGAAACAACTACTCTCTACCGGTATCATCTCTATAGACTTTGTGAGGTCTAAAGAGAATATTGCAGATCCTTTGACGAAAGAATTATCTAGAGAGGTAGTTAGATCCACATCAAGGGGGATGGGACTTAAGCTCATAGAATAAATCGCCATGAAGGATACTCAACCTTGTGAATGGAGCACCAAGATCAAGGTTCAATGAGACAACTAATTTTTGGTGATGTCGGAACAACACTATCTTAGTCCCTCCCTATGGTGTAACTTTGTGATAGTGATACCTGCATGATTTAGGATGATCTGTAAAGATCTTAATGAGTACCATGGCTTTGCTTAAAGCGGGGTGTGGCAGGACACTCTTAATGGACTCACCTATGTGGATGTTGGAAGTGAGGCCGCTTCCTATGAGAATTTGAGCTGATTCTCTAGAGACATTCATTAAGTCCGGGATTTAGTCCACGGCCAAAACGGGCAAAAACAGCAAGAGCTTGGCAGCTTTTCTTCGAGACATTAAGTGTGGTTGTTATTTCTGAATTGCATTCACTGTTAGGGGTTCAAGACATTGTGTTCACCGCTACAACAAGCAGTTCCGGTAACCTCTCACTAAGTTAAGGTTCAATCTCTGGGACACCTTAGCCTAAATTTGATGTAATCTGTTTTCTCGTAATTTTGTCGACATGTTTTCTCATTCATGTGGGGGATTGTTAGAAAAAACAGGTTTTTTGTTTTAAAACCAAATATGCATGGACTATGTTTTAATCCCTAGACCTATTGCCCACTAGTTGTTTTTTCTTTTGAATTTATAAAACAATAGTCGCACATAGACTAAAATCTAAAGAGTTTTAGACTTAAATACCATAGAATTGACTAAAGGGCATGGCCCTTTAGGTCAACACACTTTTGTGTGAGGGAGAAGACCTAGACTAGGGCAAGGTTGCCTTCCCCGTACGAGCGGTGCTTCGCACCGAAGTACACACGCCGCCGTCCGTCCAGATGGTCGGGCGGGCGGGTCGGGTCGGATCCGGGTCCAGGTGTGGGTGTGGGTGTGGGTTCACTAGATCCTATGCTGAAAGTTTTCTTACGGTTTTTTTTTCTTATGGGTTTCCATACATGTAAAAGAATCTTCTCTTGTCTTATGTGTCTGACACGCGTGCTTCTTTGTTGACTGATTTGTCTGCCATGCGTGTTTCTTTGTTGACTGACAAAAGCATACACTGTTTTCTGTTCGCATGCTTCTCTTGGACAGACAAAAACTTTCACTTTACACAGTCTTCTAGTCAACAGCTTTACAGCCTTTTCTTTTACACAATTTTCTGAGTGACTGTTTTCCTGACAAAGTGAGAATCTCTGTCCCTCTTTTGTCATACGCATGGGAATCTTATTCCATTATTTCTAACGTCCAAATTTTTCTTGAACACTATATAAGAGAGGAGTTTTCAGCTGAATTACACACAACAGAGAAACATCTCTTCTTCTGCTCCTTTGTTTTCTGTAAACAGTTACTACCCAGTTTTCTCTATTTTAAGTTTTGTTAATCATTGCTTCCAAGTTCTAAGGGTGTTCTCTTGTATGCTACAATGAGGAATGCTAACGATAGTTGTATCCTGGAGGCATCTCGTCGATAGGGCTATAGCATCTCTCTACAAGAGGAGTAGCCGGTGAATATTGTCTTTAGGACAGCGTATATTATACGTGCTTCTATTATTCTGCGACAATTTGCTGCTGCATCAGAAATCAACCATTGGTTCGAGCTAAGTATTTTTCACAGTATTTTTTCAATTTTTGTCAATATTTCCAACATTTACGTGGACAGAAAAAATATTACCTTCCCTGTTCGAATTTACTCTATCTTTGTAAGGTCCACGATGACCTCTCAGATGTTCCTTCAACTAGTCATCCCCCGTATCTAGATGATGAGACCGAACCTAGAAGAAGTAAGAGGGTTAGAGAAAATTTTCGGTCCAGATTTTGTGACTCTTACTGTAGATTCTGAACCCCAAACCTATAAGGAAGCTATGTCTTCTCCGGAAGCTCCCTTCTGGGAAGAAGCTTCGATTAATGAGTGGGATTCCATTCAACAAAACGAAACTTGGGAGCTTGTAGACTTACCTCCTGGTAGTAAAACCATAGGTTGCAAGTGGGTCTTCAAAAGGAAGCTTAGAACAGATAGAACTATAGAAAAACACAAAGCTAGGCTGGTAGCTAAGGGCTATAGACAACAGGAAGGATTATATTTCTTTGATACCTATTCACCGGTCACAAGAATCACTTATATTAGGATGCTGATTGCTAATGCTTCTATTTATGATTTTCATATATATCAGATGGATGTTAAAACTGCATTTTTATATGGTGAATTAAATGAAGAAATTTATATGGACCAACTTGAAGGTTTTATTGTGAAAGTGTTTGAAGACAAAGCATGCAAATTGAACAAATCTCTGTATGGCTTAAAACAAGCGCCTATAAAGTGGCATGAAAACATTGATCATGTAATGATATCTAATGGCTTCAAGGTTAATGAATCTGATAAATGAGTTTACATTAAATCTGTGGATGATTCTCATGCTATTGTGTGCCTGTATGTTGATGATATGCTCATATTAGGCAGTAACCTTGATATTATTAATACCACTAAAAGCATGCTTAACGAAAATTTTGACATGAAAGACTTAGGCCCCACAGATGTAATCTTAGGGATGAAAATCAGAAAGACGTCTGATGGATATAGTCTTAGTCAATCTCATTATGCTGAAACTGTACTTAAGAGATTTAATCATGAAAATGCTAAACCTGTATCTACTCCTTATGATCCCAATTGTAACTTGAAAAAAAACAAGGGTGAGGGAATTTCTCAACTTGAGTATTCTCACATTATTGGCAGTCTTATGTATTTGATGAACTGCACAAGACCTGACATTGCCTACACTGTGAGTAGATTGAGCAGGTACACTTTCAACCCTGGGAAGGATCACTGGAATGCTCTCTACAGATTTCTACGGTACCTGGGAGGAACTTCAAACTATTGCTTAAGTTTTGGGAAATATCCTGCTGTGCTAGAAGGGTATTGCGATGCTAACTGGATATCAGACTCAGATGATCGCAAATCCACTAGTGGGTACATCTTCACACTTGGAGGTGCGTCTGTGCCATGGAAGTCTTCCAAACAGACATGTATATCTCGATCGACCATGGAGTCTGAGTTTATAGCCTTGGAGAAAGCTGGAGAGGAAGCTGAATGGATACGAGGTTTCCTGGAAGGAATTCCACTCTGTCCAAAGCCTGTGTCTTCCATCGCAATCCACTGTGACATTCAAGCTGCTATTGGTTGCACAAAGAATAGTGTATACAACGGAAAGTCTATACATCTACAAAGAAGACACAAGACAGTGAAACAACTACTCTCTACCGGTATCATCTCTATAGACTTTGTGAGGTCTAAAGAGAATATTGCAGATCCATTGACGAAAGGATTATCTAGAGAGGTAGTTAGATCCACATCGAGGAGGATGGGACTTAAGCTCATAGAATAAATCGCCATGAAGGATACTCAACCTTGTGAATGGAGCTCCAAGATCAAGGTTCAATGAGACAACTAATTTTTGGTGATGTCGGAACAACACAATCTTAGTCCCTCCCTATGGTGTAACTTTGTGATAGTGATACCTGCATGATTTAGCATGATCTGTAAAGATCCTAATGAGTACCATGGCTTTGCTTAAACAGGGGTGTGGCAGGACACTCTTAATGGACTCACCTATGTGGATGTTGGAAGTGAGGCCGCTTCCTATGAGAATTTGAGCTGATTCTCTAGAGACATTCATTAAGTCCGGGATTTAGCCCACGGCCAAAACGGGCACAACGACAAGAGCTTGACAGCTTTTCTTCGAGACATTAAGTGTGGTTGTTATTTCTGAATTGCATTCACTGTTGGCGGTTCAAGACATTGTGTTCACCGCTACAACAAGCAGTTCCGGTAACCTCTCACTAAGTTAAGGTTCAATCTCTGGGACACCTTAGCCTAAATTTGATGTAATCTGTTTTCTCGTAATTTTGTCGACATGTTTTATCATTCATGTGGGGGATTGTTCGAAAAAACAGGTTTTTTGTTTTAAAACCAAATATGCATGGACTATGTTTTGATCCCTAGACCTATTGCCCACTAGTTGTTTTTTCTTTTAAATTGATAAAACAATAGTCGCACATAGACTAAAATCTAAAGAGTTTTAGACTTAAATACCATAGAATTGGCTAAAGGGCATGGCCCTTTAGGTCAACACACTTTTGTGTGAGGGAAAAGACCTAGACTAGGGGAAGGTTGCCTTTCCCGTACGAGCGGTGCTTCGCACAGAAGCACGCACGCCGTCATCCGTACGGTCGGTCGGGAGTGCGGGTCGGGTCGGATCTAGGTACAGGTGTGGGTGTGGGTGTGGGTTCACTAGATCCTATCTTTTTCCTGAAATTTTTCCTACGGGTTTTTTTTTCTTATGGGTTTCCATACATGTAAAATAATCTTCTCTTGTCTTATGTGTCTGACACGCGTGCTTTTTTGTTGACTGATTTGTCTGCCAAGCGTGTTTCTTTGTTGACTGACAAAAGCATACACTGTTTTCTGTTCGCATGCTTCTCTTGGACAGAAAAAAACTTTCACTTTACACAGTCTTCTAGTCAACAGCTTTACAACCTTTTCTTTTACACAGTTTTCTGAGTGACTGTTTTCCTGACAAAGTGAGAATCTTTGTCCCTCTTTTGTCATATGCATGGGAATCTTATTCCATTATTTCTAACGTCCAAATTTTTCTTGAACACTATATAAGAGAGGAGTTTTCAGTTGAATTACACACAACAGAGAAACATCTCTTCTTCTGCTCCTTTGTTTTCCTTAAACAGTTACTACCTAGTTTTCTCTGTTTTAAGTTTTGTTAATCATTGTTGCCAAGTTCTAAGGGTGTTCTCTTGTATGCTACAATGAGGAACGCTAACGATATTTGTATCCTGGAGGCATCTCTTCGATAGGGCTATAACATCTCTCTAAAATAGGAGTAGCCGGAGAATATTGTCTTTAGGACAGCGTATATCATACGTGCCTTTATCATTCTGCGACAATTTGTTGCTGCATCAGAAGTCAACCATTGGTTCGAGCTAAGTATTTTTCACAGTATTTTTTCAATTTTTGTCAATATTTCCAATAGTTACGTGGACAGAAAAAATATGACCTTCCCTGTTCGACTTTACTCTATATTTGTAAGGTCCACGATGACCTCTCAGATGTTCCTTCAACTAGTCAGGCCCCGTATCTAGATGATGAGACCGAACCTAGAAGAAGTAAGAGGGTTAGAACCGAGAAAAGTTTCGGTCCAGATTTTGTGACTCTTACTGTAGAGTCTGAACCCCAAACCTAAAAAGAAGCTATGTCTTCTCCGGAAGCTCCCTTCTGGGAAGAAGCTTCGATTAATGAGTGGGATTCCATTCAAAAAAACGAAACTTGGGAGCTTGTAGACTTACCTCCTGGTAGTAAAACCATAGGTTGCAAGTGGGTCTTCAAAAGGAAGCTTAGAACTGATGGAATTATAGAAAAACACAAAGCTAGGTTGGTAGCTAAGGGCTATAGACAACATGAAGGATTAGATTTCTTTGATACCTATTCACCGGTCACAAGAATCACTTTTATTAGGATGATGATTGCTATTGCTTCTATTTATGATTTGCATATACATCAGATGGATGTTAAAACTGCATTTTTATATGGTGAATTGAATGAAGAAATTTATATGGACCAACCTGAAGATTTTGTTGTGAAAGGGTTTGAAGACAAAGTATGCAAATTGAACAAATCTCTGTATGGTTTAAAACAAGCACCTAAACAGTGGCATGAAAAAATTGATCATGTAATGATATCTAATGGCTTCAAGATTAATGAATCTGATAAATGAGTTTACATTGAATCTGTGGATGATTCTCATGTTATTGTGTGCCTGTATGTTGATGATATGCTCATATTAGGCAGTAACCTTGATATTATTAATACCACTAAAAGCATGCTTAACGAAAATTTTGACATGAAAGACTTAGGCCCCGCAGATGTATCTTAGGGATGAAAATCAGGAAGACGTCTGATGGATATAGTCTTATTCAATCTCATTATGCTGAAACTGTACTTAAGAGATTTAATCATGAAAATGCTAAACTTGTATCTACTCCTTATGATCCCAATTGTAACTTGAAAAAGAACAAGGGTGAGGGAATTTCTCAACTTGAGTATTCTCGCATTATTGGCAGTCTTATGTATTTGATGAACTGAACAAGACCTGACATTTCCTACACTGTGAGTAGATTGAGCAGGTACACTTGCAACCCTGGGAAGGATCACTGGAATGCTCTCTACAGATTTTTACGGTACCTGAGAGGACCTTCAAACTATTGCTTAAGTTTTGGGAAGTATCCTGCTGTGCTAGAAGGGTATTGCGTTGCTAACTGGATATCAGACTCAGATGAGAGAAAATACACTAGTGGGTACATCTTCACACTTGGAGGTGCGTCTGTGTCATGGAAGTCTTCCAAACAGACATGTATAGATCGATCGACCATGGAGTCTGAGTTTATAGCCTTGGAGAAATCTGGAGAGGAAGCTGAATGGATACGAGGTTTTCTGGGAGGAATTCCACTCTGGCCCAAACCTGTGTCTTCCATCGCAATCCACTGTGACAGTCAAGCTTCTATTAGTTGCGTAAATAATAGTGCATACAACGGAAAGTCTATACATCTACAAAGAAGACACAAGACAGTGAAACAACTACTCTCTACCGGTATCATCTCTATAGACTTTGTGAGGTCTAAAGAGAATATTGCAGATCCTTTGACGAAAGGATTATCTAGAGAGGTAGTTAGATCCACATCGAGGGGGATGGGACTTAATCTTATAGAATAAATCGCCATGAAGGATACTCAACCTTGTGAATGGAGCTCCAAGATCAAGGTTCAATGAGACAACTAATTTTTGGTGATGTCGGAACAACATTATCTTAGTCCCTCCCTATGGTGTAACTTTGTGATAATGATGCCTGCATGATTTAGGATGATCTCTAAAGATCTTAATGAGTACCATGGCTTTGCTTAAAGCGGGGTGCGGCAGGACACTCTTAATGGACTCACCTATGTGGATGTTGGAAGTAAGGCCGCTTCCTATGAGAATTTGAGTTGATTCTATAGAGACATTCATTAAGTCCGGGATTTAGCCCACGGCCAAAACGGGCACAACGGCAAGAGCTTGGCATCTTTTCTTCGAGACATCAAGTGTGGTTGTTATTTCTGAATTGCATTCACTGTTGGCGGTTCAAGACATTGTGTTCACCGCTACAAAAAGCAGTTCCGGTAACCTCTCACTAAGTTAAGGTTCAATCTCTGGGACACCTTATCCTAAATTTGATGTAATCTGTTTTCTCGTAATTTTGTTAACATGTTTTATCATTCATGTGGGGGATTTTTAGAAAACACAGGTTTTTTGTTTTAAAACCAAATATGCATGGACTATGTTTTTATCCCTAGACCTATTGCCCACTAGTTGTTTTTTTCTTTTGAATTGATAAAACAAAAGTCCCACATAGACTAAAATCTAAAGAGTTTTAGACTTAAATAACATAGAATTGGCTAAAGGGCATGGCCCTTTAGGTCAACACACTTTTGTGTGAGGGAGAGGAACTAGACTAGGGCAAGGTTGCCTTTCCTGTATGCGCGGTTCTTCGCACCGAAGCACGCACGCCGCCGTCCGTATGGTCGGTCGGGGGCGGGTCAAATCGGATCCGGGTCCAGGTGTGGGTGTGGGTTCACTAGATCCTATATTTTTGCTGAAAGTTTTCTTACGGGTTTTTTTTTCCTTATGGGTTTCCATACATGTAAAAGAATCTTCTCTTGTCTTATGTGTCTGACACGCGTGCTTTTTTGTTGAATGATTTGTCTGCCACGCGTGTTTCTTTGTTGACTGACAAAAGCATACACTGTTTTCTGTTCGCATGCTTCTCTTAGACATACAAAAACTTTCACTTTACACAGTATTCTAGTCAAGAACTTTACAGCCTTTTCTTTTACACAGTTTTCTGAGTGACTGTTTTCCTGACAAAGTGAGAATCTCTGTCCCTCTTTTGTCATTCGCATGGGAATCTTATTCCATTATTTCTAACGTCCAAATTTTTCTTGAACACTATATAAGAGAGGAGTTTTCAGCTGAATTACACACAACAGAGAAACATCTCTTCTTCTGCTCCTTTGTTTTCTGTAAACAGTTACTACCCAGTTTTCTCTATTTTAAGTTTTGTTAATCATTGCTGCCAAGTTCTAAGGGTGTTCTCTTGTATGCTACAATGAGTAACGCTAACGATAGTTGTATCCTGGAGGCATCTCGTCGATATGGCTATAGAATCTCTCTACAAGAGGAGTAGCCGGCGAATATTGTCTTTAGGACAGTGTATATCATACGTGCCTCTATTATTCGGCGACAATTTGCTGCTGCATCAGAAATCAACCATTGGTTCGAGCTAAGTATTTTTCACAGTATTTTTTCAATTGTTGTCAATATTTCCAACAGTTATGTGGACAGAAAAAATATTACCTTCCCTTTTCGACTTTAATCTATCTTTGTAAGGTCCACGATGACCTCTCAGATGTTCCTTCAACTAGTCAGCCCCCGTATCTAGATGATGAGACCGAACCTAAAAGAAGTAAGAGGGTTAGAACCGAGAAAAGTTTCGATCCATATTTTGTGACTCTTACTGTAGAGTCTGAACCCCAAAATTATAAGGAAGCTTTGTCATCTACGGAAGCTCCCTTCTGGGAAGAAGCTTCGATTAATGAGTGGGATTCCATTCAACAAAAAGAAACTTGGGAGCTTGTAGACTTACCTCCTGGTAGTAAAACCATAGGTTGCAAGTGGGTCTTCAAAAGGAAGCTTAGAACAGATGGAACTATAGAAAAACACAAAGCTAGGTTGGTAGCTAAGGGCTATAAACAACAGGAAGGATTAGATTTATTTGATACCTATTCACCGGTCACAAGAATCACTTCTATTAGGATGATGAATGCTATTGCTTCTATTTATGATTTGCATATACATCAGATGGATGTTAAAACTGCATTTTTATATGGTGAATTGAATGAAAAAATATATATGGACCAACCTGAAGGTTTTGTTGTGAAAGGGTTTAAAGACAAAGTATGCAAATTGAACAGATCTCTGTATGGTTTAAAACAAGCACCTAAACAGTGGCATGAAAAAATTGATCATGTAATGATATCTAATGGCTTCAAGGTTAATGAATCTGATAAATGAGTTTACATTAAATCTGTGGATGATTCTCATGCTATTGTGTGCCTGTATGTTGATGATATGCTCATATTAGGCAGTAACCTTGATATTATTGATACCAGTAAAAGCATGCTTAACGAAAATTTTGACATGAAAGACTTAGGCCCCGCAGATGTAATCTTAGGGATGAAAATCAGAAAGACGTCTGATGGATATAGTCTTATTCAATCTCATTATGCTGAAACTGTACTTAAGAGATTTAATCATGAAAATGCTAAACTTGTATCTACTCCTTATGATCCCAATTGTAACTTGAAAAAGAACAAGGGTGAGGGAATTTCTCAACTTGAGTATTCTCGCATTATTGGCAGTCTTATGTATTTGATGAACTGCACAAGACCTGACATTGCCTACACTGTGAGTAGATTGAGCAGGTACACTTGCAACCCTGGGAAGTATCACTGGAATGCTCTCTACATATTTTTACGGTACCTGAGAGGAACTACAAACTATTGCTTAAGTTTTGGGAAGTATCCTGCTGTGCTAGAAGGTTATTGCGATGCTAACTGGATATCAGACTCAGATGAGAGAAAATCCACTAGTGGGTACATCTTCACACTTGGAGGTGCGTCTGTTTCATGGAAGTCTTCCAAACAGACATGTATAGCTCGATCGACCATGGAGTCTGAGTTTGTAGCCTTGGAGAAATCTGGAGAGGAAGCTGAATGGATACGAGGTTTCCTAGGAGGAATTCCACTCTGGCCCAAGCCTGTGTCTTCCATCGCAATCCACTGTGACAGTCAAGCTGCTATTGGTTGCGCAAAGAATAGTGTATACAACTGAAAGTCTATACATCTAGAAAGAAGACACAAGACAGTGAAACAACTACTCTCTACCGGTATCATCTCTATAGACTTGGTCAGGTCTAAACAGAATATTGCAGATCCTTTGACGAAAGGATTATCTAGAGAGGTAGTTAGATCCACATCGAGGGGGATGGGACTTAAGCTCATAGAATAAATCTCCATGAAGGATACTCAACATTGTGAATGGATCTCCAAGATCAAGGTTCAATGAGACAACTAATTTTTGGTTATGTCGGAACAACACTATCTTAGTCCCTCCCTATGGTGTAACTTTGTGATAGTGATACCTGCATGGTTTAGGATGATCTGTAAAGATATTAATGAGTACCATGGCTTTATGTGGATGTTGGAAGTGAGGACGCTTCCTATGAGAATTTGAGTTGATTCTCTAGAGACATTCATTAAGTCCGGGATTTAGCCCACAGCCAAAACGGGCACAACGGCAAGAGCTTGACAGCTTTTCTTTGAGACAAGTAGCGTTGTTATTTCTGAATTGCATTCACTGTTGGCGGTTCAAGACATTGTGTTCACCGCTACAACAAGCAGTTCAGGTAACCTCTCACTAAGTTAAGGTTCAATCTCTGGGACACCTTAGACTAAATTTGATGTAATATGTTTTCTCGTAATTTTGTCGACATGTTTTATCATTCATGTGGGGGATTGATAGAAAAAACAGGTTTTTTGTTTTAAAACCAAATATGCATGGACTATGTTTTGATCCCTAGACCTATTGCCTACTAGTTATTTTTTCTTTTGAATTGATAAAACAATAGTCTCACATAAACTAAAATCTAAAGAGTTTTAGACTTACATACCATAGAATTGGCTAAAGGGCATGGCCCTTTAGGTGAACACACTTTTGTGTGAGGGAGAAGACCTAGACTAGGGAAAGGTTGCCTTTCCCGTACGCGCGGTGATTCGCACCGAAGCACGCACGCCGCCGTCCGTCCGGTCGGTCTGGCGGGCGGGTCGGGTCGGATCCGGGTCCAGGTGTGGGTGTGGGTTCACTAGATCCTATCTTTTTGCTGAAAGTTTTCTTACGGTTTTTTTTTTCCTTTTGGGTTTCCATACATGTAAAAGAATCTTCTCTTGTCTTATGTGTCTGACACGCGTGCTTCTTTGTTGACTGATTTGTCTGCCACGCGTGTTTCTTTGTTGACTGACAAAAGCATACACTGTTTTCTGTTCGCATGCTTCTCTTGGACAGAAAAAAACTTTCACTTTACACAGTCTTCTAGTCAACAGCTTTACAACCTTTTATTTTACACTGTTTTCTGAGTGATTGTTTTCCTGACAAAGTGAGAATCTCTGTCCCTCTTTTGTCATACGCATGGGAATCTTATTCCATTATTTCTAACGTCCAAATTTTTCTTGAACACTATATAAGAGAGGAGTTTTCAGCTGAATTACACACAACAGAGAAACATCTCTTCTTCTGCTCCTTTGTTTTCTGTAAACAGTTACTACCCAGTTTTCTCTGTTATAAGTTTTGTTAATCATTGCTGCCAAGTTCTAAGGGTGTTCTCTTGTATGCTACAATGAGGAACGCTAACGATAGTTGTATCCTGGAGGCATCTCGTCAATAGGGCTATAGCATCTCTCTACAAGAGGAGTAGCCGGCGAATATTGTCTTTAGGACAGCGTATATCATACGTGCCTCTATTATTCTGCGATAATTTGCTGCTGCATCAGAAATCAACCATTGGTTCGAGCTAAGTATTTTTCACAGTATTTTTTCAATTTTTGTCAATATTTCCAACAGTTACGTGGACAAAAAAAATATTACCTTCCCTGTTCGACTTTACTCTATCTTTGTAAGGCGTTTTAATCAATCCAGACTCTACAATAGAACGCGTGCAGAGAAGATTATGGAGAAAGTTCCGTAACTTGGCAGCAAAGGAAAAGTGAAGATTTTCTCGGAATATTTGGGGATTGAAGTGTATATATATGGTCCGGGGAAATCATAAGAGGTGGTCGTGAGTTGTGGGTACGGTGCAGAGCTAAGAATCAAGCTGCAGGAGAAGTTGCAGCAGCAGCAGCAGGAAGAAGACTAAGCTGAATAACATAAGGCTGTAAAGGATAGTCGTTTTGTAGGGTCTTAAATTCAGAATCCTGTAACAGTCCATTAGTAACTATTATCTTCAGCTTGTAACATTTATGTAACAGTTGACTTTGTAACAATTATATTTGTTACAGATTTTTGCCGTAATATTATTTTTCTTCAAAAAAACACATATTCAGCCATGAGTTATTGTTTTGAGAGTGTTTTCACCATGAAGAGCTAAACCCCAACACTGGGACAATGGAGGAAGCCATTCTTCACGCGTGTGGTAATTCTATTATTTCTTTTATGACTTATTGCATTGATTTTTAACCGATTTATGATTTTTATTGAGTGATTTTTATTTCAATTGATGGGTCATGCCTTCTTAAATGTTTTGATGTCTCATGCTCTAGATTTACAGTCAGTACTTTCAAAATCTACTTTCGGCTAGCAATGAATTAGAGTCAATAAATTATAATTATTTGAGCTATAAACGTCTAAAATTATTAGTTGAACCACATGAATGTGAGAATTGGTGGAATCCTGAGTCTTATTACCTCTCGATATTTGTGATAATATTTTGTATATATTTTCTAGCATTAAGTCTAAAATAAAATCTCTACAAGTCTTTAAAGAACCTTTTCTTATCACTTTCAAAACTACATCAATTTTTGGCGTCGCCTACGCGGACTTGTATTTAGATTTTTTTTAGGTTTATTTTTTATTTTTATTATTTTTTGTTCTTTTTTACGCGTTTTGGAATTTCTTGTTTGCTTTCAGATTTGGAGCTGAGCTAAAGAAAAAGAGAGAAAGTGTTGAAAAGAAAATCGAAGCCAAAGAAGGAAGGAAAAGAGGAATCCAAAAGGAGTGAAGAAGAAGATTTTGTATATAATTATTTTATTTTTAGAAACTGTAAATAGGGTTTTATTTTTTTTGTAACCTTTTATTTTTGGACTTTTTGGACCTGGACATTATTATTATTTTGAAACCCTAAGGAAGGGTTAAAAATTAAATATAAACTGTTTGCAGGTAAGGACGATAGTTACGATACTATCTCGACCCCTCGGGTTCGTACACTGACATCGGAGTCGGTGGCCTGAGTCGACTTCAACGGTTCATCGCCCGTCTGGTACGGGAGGTAAGACTCTATCCATCCACGAATCCCCTGTCAGTGGATTTTATTTTATGTGACAACTCACACCCCTGTAATAGAATGTCGAACTGGTATTACAATAGCCAATACAACGAATATCTGTCTGAGTTTCAAAAAGGACGTTACTACTTTGACCATAGTGTGAATAGTGGTTGGAAACATCAGCCTTTTGAAGGTTATGGCTCATACCACGATGAGCCCAATTACTATCCAGACACGCGCCAGTCATACGAGCAAAATTCGTATATTTCTCCTTTAGAAGAGTCCCTCAAGAAATTAGAGGAGTCGACACGTAAGATAGCTGAGATGAATAACTTAGTTTATGATGAAAGAAAACTTTCTACATAGGAATCCCTCAAGCTGATAGCTGAGACGAACGAAAGAATTGCTCGAAATAATCTTAATTTCCAATACAATGTTTCCAATAATACCATTGAAAATGAGGATAGTTATTTGCATAATGAAGACGACGAGGATAAAATTGGTAACACTACTTGTTTAGACGAGGTTCAACCATTTTCATGTTATTATAATGATGATTATGATGAGGATAGTGTTGACGAAGAATTTGAAATGAGTAGGTATAGTAATCAGGAATTTGTTACTCCAATTGAGCTTAATAATGATAAAATCCAAATAATTTTAATTATTCACCTATTCAAAAGGATGAGGATTTAACTAGAGATACCCCTGTTTTAGACGATGTAGTATTTCCTTTAGATTAAGAAGCTAATAATGGTTTAGAGAAACGAGTTTCTTCTGAGAATATCGTTTTAGAGTCTAGCGATTTAGAAACATTAGTCTTAGACAAAGAAAATGAACTCGTAGAGATGAGTGAGGATGAACCTGACTTAGAAGAATCCTTAGAAGAATCAATTGACCATTTTTCAGGAATCTGATGACCTTGAAATTAAGGAAGTTGTGACCAGTCTTTCTAGAGACACTGAAAACTCTAAGTTTGGGGGGTGATTATCATTCTCCATGTGCTTTAACTCTTAGAAAGGTCCCTCACTTGGGACTTGACATATGTGGCTCAACCATTTTACAAGATTATCTTCATACACGTTTTCCTGAACCTAGTGATGTCCATAAGGAAGTTCAGTTGTTAGAAACCCATCCTCTGGTTGATGTGGTTTACCCAGGCTATGATACCCAGATTGACTTTGTTTTCCCACCAAATATTTTTGAACCAATTGTGGGAACGTATAAGTTTCAGATGTGTCAATTATTAAGTTTTGAGACTAAACCTACTTACTTTAGGAGATTAGGGTCGACACATTTGTTTAAGGAAGACCACCACTCTCATTGTGGCTAGCTGTGTAAGTCAAATATGATTGACTTAGAGGATCCTCAGTTATTCAGGTTATTATTATGTGCTTCTAAATTTTTCCAGACCTTAGAACCTGATCTTTCAGATTTTACTTATGAGGAAGTGCATCCCATGAAAATATTTTATTAGGACCCAGTCATAGAACCTAAACCTGAACCACAACTAGATATAGTTATCTTAAACATGAAACTAGACAAGGGTATGCTTTATTTTTTTATTTTCTTGGCATGTTGCTGATTTCTTTTACTTGTGATATCTCTATTTGGTTTTGATGACCCACATATATTCCGGCTATTACTTTATGATTTTATGAGGTGACTAATCCTTTCGTATTTTGGCTGAAGACTTTAAACTTAGCACTTCTTGGGAGGTAACCCAATACTCATGCAACACGGTAATATCTTTCCTTATCTCTTTTGCTTCAAGTGGTAACAGTTTCTCCTTGTTCATGCTTTTAATTTTATCTTTAGAACATTGAGGACAATGTTAGATTTAAGTTTGGGGGTATGGGAGAAACTTTTTAGTTGCATTATATTATACTCCAGAGCCTAGAAATTTATGCTTATTAAGGATGGCACTAACCAATCTAAGTGGATGGAAGCATCTTGGTTGTAGGAGTTGAGGAACCAATCTGATTAGATGGAAACATCTAAAGAGTCTATTCATAAAAGCACATAGCTCAGGTGTTAGAAAAAAAAACATGGTAGTTTCGCCATATCTCGTTGAATCCTTTTCACCTTCTGTTTTTATTTTCTTTTCTTTTAAATATGTTTCTAAGTGATTTGGTGGGGCTCACGATTCAAGTTGTTACCACTGCTAGGGTGAAATAGAGTGATTGAGATACCAAAAAAAAAGAAAAAAAAAGAGAGAAATTGAGACCAGACCAACCGGAATAAATTCAATAAAGTCGACCACTGGTACCCTTGTATATGCCAGTTGGGTTGACCTAGAGTTAGGATTATCCACCACTGGTTCCCTTGTATATGCCAGTTGTGTTGATATTAGTCAGACTAGTATCTCAGTCCATTAGGATAGGTTCATTTTGGCAGTGGCCTTCAGACCGATATGGGAAACACCGTTCACCTTAGTCAACATCAAAACCATCTACGTTTTTCTCTACATCCATCTTCTTAATCTATCCATGTGATTGGTTGACTCCGGTTATGATGTCCAGAAACTATCTGAGTAGAGCTCTGTGACTTATATATGAATTTTAGTATGCTTGAGTGAAAAATCGTGTACAACAATTGGAATTTCGCATCAGGGTACTTCCTCCTGTAGTCAATAAGTATGCCAACCAAGGAGATTCTTTATTGCCTTCCAAGGCTCTGCGTAGATAGCTAGGGTCTGGAGAGTAAAGGTTTTGTGGGTATATCTCTTTCAAGCCCTCCTGAGACTATAACTCGGCCACTAGGGCTACCTAGGGGTTTAAAGGCTTGTTGCATACGCTAAATGCAACCGACGATGCCTGCGACAGTGATTTAGGATTTTATTTTCTGGATTTGATTTGCTCGAGGACTAGCAAATAATAAGTTTGGGGGTATTTGATAGACGCATTTATGTGTCTATTTTGGTCTCAATTATGTGTGTTGTTAGTGCTCGATTTTGTACTTATTTGATTATTTTATGTTTTTGTAGGTGTTTTTGGAGAAATAAGCTTTTGCGGCAAAATTGGCTCGTAAAGTGGTATTTGGACTCCCGGGAGAAAACCCCCAGAAAAGTCATAAAGGCACCCGGAGAAAGTTATAAAAGCACCCAGGACATTTTTTATTTACACCCCCTTCAATGGATAAGGAGTACCCAATTGACAGGGGCATATCAGTTATTATTTGCACCCCACTACTATCTGCACCCCTGAATTGCTATGGGGACCCATCTCCTTGCTTTTGAAAATCCATTTTGGCGGGAATTTGTTGTGTATGCATGAAGATTATCGGATTCAGTGGAAGCCGAGTTTTGTGTGATAGGAAGGAGGATTTCGATCCGCAAACTCGAAGGGAGGATCAATACGTGTTTAAACACGTCAGCAGTAGAGCTTCACGTCGATTAATATGGAAGATATATTCTCGATAAAGGCAAGGGCTCTGTTTCGGATAAACACGAGCTAGATCGTGTTTTGGAGAGATTTAACACGAGATTTCTATGTGAATAATTGGTTTTAGGGCTGTAATAACAAAACAGAGTTGGTCGCTGTCTTAGAAAGAAGTTACCATAATTATCTCGATGATACAGGGGAAATGAAGATATTATCGGTCCCTTTTCCTAAAACAGATTTGGTAGAGATTTACTAGGAGATTATCATGGGTACGGACTGATATTATCCCGTTAACGTAAAACAGGATTGGTAGTTGGTTCGAAATCGAGAAAAAAGGAAGGTTTCCACGTAGTTATCTTAAAACAGGGGAGTTAGAAATATACTTGGGATTTGTCGAGTTGGTTTTGGAAGTTACGTGGACTGAAAACATATTACCTTCCCTGTTCGACTTTACTCTGTCTTTGTAAGGTGTTTTAATCAATCCAGACTCTACAATAGAACGCGTGCAGAGAAGATTATGGAGAAAGTTCCGTAACTTGGCAGCAAAGGAAAAGTGAAGATTTTCTCGGAATATTTGGGGATTGAAGTGTATATATATGGTCCGGGGAAATCATAAGAGGTGGTCGTGAGTTGTGGGTACGGTGCAGAGCTAAGAATCAAGCTGCAGGAGAAGTTGCAGCAGCAGCAGGAAGAAGACTAAGCTGAATAACATAAGGCTGCAAAGGATAGTCGTTTTGTAGGATCTTAAATTCAGAATCCTGTAACAGTCCATTAGTAACTATTATCTTCAGCTTGCAACATTTATGTAACAGTTGGCTTTGTAACAATTATATCTGTTACATATTTTTGCTGTAATACTATTATTCTTAAAAAAAACACCTATTCAGCCACGAGTTATTGTTTTGAGAGTGTTTTCACCATGAATAGATAAATCCCAACACTGGTACAATGGAGGAAGCCATTCTTCACGCGTGTGGTAATTCTATTATTTCTTTTATGACTTATTGCATTAATTTTTAATCGATTTATGATTTTTATTGAGTGATTGTATTTCAATTGATGGGTCATGCTTGGTTAAATGTTTTGATGTCTCATGCTCTAGATTTACAGTCAATGCTTTCAAAATCTACTTTCAGCAATGAATTAAAGTCAATAAATTATAATTATTTGACCTATAAACGTCTAGAATTATTAGTTGAACCACATGAATGTGAGAATTGGTGGAATCCTGAGTCTTAGTACCTCTTGATATTTGTGACAATATTTTGTATATATTTTCTAGCATTACGTCTAAAATAAATCTCTACAAGTCTTTAAAGAACCTTTTCTTATCACTTTCAAAACTACATCAGTATGGCTATCAGGAGGAATGGCTCAATGTTGTGGTGATTCGGTTGAGTTTTGATCTTGTATTGATGCCGGAAATCAGTGAAGAAGACGTTACTGTGGCATGAGATTGATGGGTGTTTACGAGAGCTGAACTGAGCTGGATTTCAGTTAAAATGGGAAGCTGGCGATGTTACTGCTACTACCGAGTCTTGTAGCTGAATGGTAGCGAATTTGGTGTATTGCTATATAGGGAATGAATTGAAGTATGTTTGTTGGAAGGAGTTAGGTCATTTCAGTGAACATGTAAACACAATGGCAGGAGATGGAATTATAGAGTCTGTACAATGGGTGTTTACACAAGGGTTACTGGAGCTTGTTCTCGACAGATAAAGGAACTATTGTGAAGCCATGAATTCAGTGAATCTAGTGGGTGTTCGCTATGGGTTTAGAGGTGTTTGAAGATGAGAAGAAGACACAACTGATGGTTCGACTTGGAGGAGGGTTTTGAACTGAAATTGTATCAACACTAACATGGGTTCAAACTTGTGGAAATCTGATGGAGTTTATTGAAGCTCAGTTGAGAAGAGGGCGTGTGTATTTGGCAGTGACTAATGCGAGATGTTTGAGAAGAGACTTAGGTTCTGGAATATGCGTAGAGAGGAGTTTGAGATGGGAATGTTAGAGCGGAGTTCTGGCAGTGAGAAAACAATGCAGTCTGCTAATAATTCTTGTCAGTATGAAAAGGACCTGATGTTGTGGTTGCAGCTGGACTGGACCATGTTCTTGTCTGCTATATACATGGTTTGCTGGCAGTCTAAAGACGTGTGTGGTTTGGGTGTTTTCTGTGACTGAACATGGACTGTGTTGATGGGTTTGAGGTGATTTCAGAGGCCTGTAGGGTTTGTGAAGATTGACACTTGTTCGGTGTTTATCTTATGCGACATTGCAGTTGAAGGAAAGACATAAACAGAGGCGCAAGTTACAGCAAAGGGCTATCTTCCTGATCACCATTAGTGCTTGAGAACAGTCTTGAGAAAGCTTAAAGAAACAACAACTCTGGTTTGCTGTTTGGTTTATTCTCAACTTTCCTTTCTTTTAAACAATCTTTAAACCATTGATATTATTGTTGAGAACAATTTTATTATGAGCAACTGAACTTATCTTTGATTAGGGGCGATTTCAAAGCCCGGAGTATGAACTTATAATCGATATGCAATAACTTCTTCTTTTGCCATTATTTTCGTTATTGTTTGATTTCTACTATGCCAATAATGTTTATGGATTGTTTGTCAATTGTTTAAGTTCGAAATTAAATAGTTGATTCATAGTCTTATTGCTAGTTTTGAATTCTTAGACCCGTAATTGTCTAGAAAGATAAACATAAGTAGCGATATATGGGTATTGATGATGGGACTTTGTTAAGTACCCGTATATAGAAATTGACACTATTAGATATTTCAAGCTTTTGAGTTCATCACTAGGAGCAACCTTATCTCACAAAACTTAGAGCATTTGTATAAGTCACACCTAGAGAGAGTACTTCTAGGAAACTTGGCAAGTAGAATCCGGTAGTCGAGCGCTTCCGTATCCGGTGAGCTTACGGGATAATAACGAGATAGTTGAGCGTACTAATTATCCTAGGGTTGTTAGTAACGAGATAATGCGAAGAACGTAGTTATATGTCAATTAGGTTTATATTCCGTGGTGGAGAATGAGTCCTTAATCAATTCCATACAACTTTACAATTTTCAGAATTTCTATAACAAAACAATCTTGCTAAGAATATTTGCATAACAGCTTTTGCTTAACACACCTCCCTTGGGACGAGTATGCTTTCATTATATTACTTCCTAGTGTAAAGAGAAGTAGAAATTATTATTTGCGAGTTGACACCTCGTCAATATATATTGTTTTGGTCCGTAAGTTCTCTTATGTTGAGCATGACCAATTGAATTGATCATTTTCCTTGTAGTTAATTCAATTGAGATTTTTGGATACAAATTCATGTCTCATGTGATTTGTTAATAGAAATCCTTATTTTCTTGTAAAAGTAAGTTCGCTCTTGTTGTTCTTTCGGGAATGACATTTTATGGGGGAGACTTGAACTTGTGCTTAATTTTTGTGGGGAGTGCGGTTGTGGAATATTGTCGGAGTTTTCTTGTATCTTTATAAACTCCTTGATGAATACACTAAGTTTCGACTATGTGAAATCATCGAACAAGTTGGTATGTTGTTATCTTTTGGTCATGAAGTATCTCTATGAAAATTTCATGAGGATCCCACTAGTTTTCGTACCTTTGCCAATTTATATTGACAAAAAGGGGGAGAATTAATGTGTAGTTCACACTACAAATACATATGGTTTGCGGATCATTATGTAAGGGGGAGTGGTTTTCATTGTGAGATGAAGTATTGACTAAGGGGGAGTGATATATATCACCATAGTATTGTTATCAAAGTTGTGATACAATTGAACTTTGATGTTATGTAATTATACTATGATACTGTATAACAATGATTGAGAGCAACTGTTATCTCATTGTTAATGCTACGGAACTTCGACAACTATGATGCTGAGTTGAATACATTTGGAATCATTGGATTACTTGGAAGTGACGAAGATTTCGAGTAATGTTGAAGAACCAAGGAGATCAAGCATTTGGATGAGAAGCTACAAAATTTATTTATTTCTAATCCATATGTATTGATAGTTTTGTCACTAAAATTGACAAAGGGGGAGATTGTTAGAGCACTGCTCGGTCGAACTCGCAAGTGTTGCTCTCTCAAGCTTGTTTGTTAATGTTATTGATCAAAACTATAACTCTTGATTTCTAGTCTACTTATAGTGATGTCTCGGACTAGGATAGATTGTGTAGTTGAGCATTATACTTCACGGCGTTCATCAATTGAAGACGGAGAACTACTAAGGAGAGCTTGTGGAACTTCATCAACAAAAGGTATTTGGAGACTAAAACTCATCTATCACTTGGAAAGTCTATTTCTACTATATCTCTTATATTGAGGCAAAAGTCTTATTACTATATAGTTGTCGATTATACACATTTGGGATTTCGATCGAAGTTTAACTCGCTTACATATTTCTCAAAATATGTGTTGGTAAGCTTTCGCTTCAACCAAGTTTATCTTATATTCTTGACGAAAGTCAAAAGATGATCATGTGAAAATCTCCGAGTAACATCTTACATGGTTTGTGTGATACAATCATTTGGTGTAGACTTGGAATGTTTCGTTATGATTATTTCAATAACTTGGAAATTGTTTTGATGCTAATAGTGTGTGAAAACGACTATTGTCATCCTCTAAGAAAGTTTCAATGATTGAAATAGAGTTTAGAATACTTAACCATCATTGGATTACGAACATAGTGTGCATCTTGCATGTATGTGATCCATGACCGGGACTAAGGTATGCATACCCGTATGCATACTTGTAGTTGTGAAATTCCGTGTACCAAGTACACATACCGGTACGCATACTTGCGTAAGGTATAGGTCCGGGAATTTCTGCTGGGTTTGGAAGTGTACTTAAGTATGCGTACCCGTTCGTATACTGGCGAACCTAAACTCAGACCGACTACTTAGGTATGCGTACCCGTATGCATACTTGAGTGGTTAAAGTTCTAAAATCGATTGGATCATGAAGTAATAAATTTATATATTAAGGAATGCATTCTTTGCAAACCGTGGCTATAATGTTCATGAATTGTTTCGAGTGAATCAAAACGATTTTGCTTCAATTATGTTCTTGTATACTTCTATGATAATAAAGTACAACTACTTAAACCTAAATGAGCGTACATTTCATTTGTGTATAACAAGCTAAGTTCGGTCTAACGGTTGAAAGATATTAGCTTGAATCTAATCAGGTTTTCATCTAACGATGAATATTGAATGCTTTGTTACCAAGGTAACTAAGATTTCAAACCCTGATTTGAAAACTATATAAAGGAGAACTATAACAACTGGAAACCTAATCCCCACACCTCCTGTGTGATACTAGTTGCATAAGCTAGAGTCGATTCTCCTTTAACCTTAGGTTTTTCACGAAACCCTATAGGTTAACAACTTAAAGACTTCATTGGGATTGTGAAGCTAGACCCAACTATTTTCTCTGTAGTTGTGTGTTCTAATCTTGCCTTGTTCTATCGTATCGTATCATCGTTTGTGATTCCACAATATCTTGTTTCGCGACCATACGATTAAGATTATCATGAGGTGATTGATAATACTTGCCCGTTCTTCGGGAATATAAGTATGGGTTATCAATTGGTTCCTCTGCACCTTGATTTATCAGAGCACGGAACAAACTCGTAGGTATTTCTGTGGGAGACAGATTTATCTATTCCAATATACCTTTCTGTGTGAGACATATTTGTTTATCAAGTCTTCGACTTTGGGTCGTAGCAACTCTTGGTTGTGGGTGAGATCAGCTAAGGGAATCAAGTGCGTAGTATCCTGCTGGGATCAGAGACGTAAGGAGCACGACTGTACCTTGAATCAGTGTGGGATTGATTAGGGTTCAACTACATTCCAGTTCGAAGTTCATTGGTAGTAGGCTAGTGTCTGTAGAGGCTTAATACAGTGTGGTGTTCAAAGCTGGACTAGGTCCCGAGGTTTTTCTGCATTTGCGGTTTTCCTTATTAACAAAAATCTGGTGTCTGTGTTATTTCTTTTCTGCATTATATTTTGTTATATAATAGGAATACCACAGGTTGTGCATTGAGATCAATCAATTAGATAATCCAACCTTTGGTTGTTGATATAAACTGATTGACACTTGAACATTGGTCTTTGGTACCGTTCAAGTTATTCCTCTTAATCAATCGGGCTCGCAAATTCCTATTTTCTGATTATAGATTGAATTGAGAAATTGAGATATAAACTCTTTGATATACTTTTCTGTAGATTGAATCTGAATGTCTAGTTGATTCTCTTGAAAGTATATTGGAGTTTGTCTATTCAGATTGCTGAACGAAATATTGGGTGTGGTTGTTAGACCCCCGTTTTTTCATTTTCAAATCTACTGCTATCCATAGAGATTTCAGTGAGTCTTTTAACGTTTGTTGTTATTGGTTAGAGACCTTTTTAAGTCATTTAAAATCTATGAAACTCCATGTTATTGGATCAAGATTTCATAAGAGTCACTCAAACACTCTTGTTATTCGAGTGAGAATTGAAAGTCATTGATTTGTCGTTTTCAGAGAGACTTTTCTTTTTGGAAAACACGAATGATAGAAATATCTCCGCAAGAGGTGATATTTTGGAAAACTTGGAAATTTGGAGAATATTTGTTTTTGAGGGTAGGAATGCAATCTTTGCAAACCGTGTCTATATTGTTCATGAATTGATTCGAGTGAATCAAAACTGTTTTTATTTTGATTGTGTCTTGTATACTTCTATGAGATCTAAGCAATTGAACAACTCTCTAACTAGTTCATTTGAGTCATTTGAACTAGTTGTGGTAAAGAAGAATAAGGTTGATATGAAAGTGCTCATATGGCTAACCTATGGTTAACCACTGTTGGACCAACGACTTGTACACGTTTAGGTACGGTTACTCAAACCTAAATGAAGTTAAATTTCATGTGTGTATAACAAGATAAAATTCGATCTAACGGTTGAAAGATATTAGCTTGAACCTAATCAGGTTTTCATCTAACGGTGAATATTGAGTGCTTTGTTACCAAGGTAGCATTGATTCAAACCCTGATTTGAAGACTATATAAAGGATAACTCTAACAACTGGGAAACCTAATCCCCACACCTCCTGTGTGATACTAGTTGTAAGCTAGAGTCGATTCTCCTTTAACCTTAGGTGTCTATCGAGACCCTGTAGGTTAACGACTTAAAGACTTCATTGGGATTGCGAAGCCGACCTAACTATTTTCTCTGTAGTTGCGTGATATGATCTTGCTGTTTCTATCTTATTTGAGTACAATCGTAAGATTGGCTTGAGATTAATTTCTCCGATTGGAAAGATACAAAAGTAGTCACAAACTCTTCGTCTCATCGTTTGTGATTCCGCAATATCTTATTCTGCTAGTCGATTAAGATTATTGTGAGGTGATTGATAATTCTAGGTTGTTCTTCGGGAATATAAGTCCGGGTTATCGATTGGTTCCTGTCACCTTGATTTATCAAAAGACGGAATAAAACTCGTAGGTATTTCTGTGGGAGACAGATTTATCTATTCCTGTAGACTTTTCTATGTGATACAGATTTGTTTATTAAAGTCTTCGACTTTGGGTCGTAGCAACTCTTAATTGTGGGTGAAATCAGCTAAGAGAATCAAGTGCGTAGTATCCGGCTGGGATCAGAGACGTAAGGAGCGCAACTGTACCTTGGAAACTGATTGGGGTTCAACTACAGTCCAGACCGAAGTTAGTTTGTAGTAGGCTAGTGTCTGTAGCGGCTTAATACAGTGTGTTCAATCTGGAATACGTCTCGGGGTTTTTCTGAACTTGCGGTTTCCTCGTTAACAAAACTTCTGGTGTCTGCGTTATTTCTTTTCCGCATTATATTTTGTTATATAATTGAAATATCACAGTTTGTGCGCTGAGATCAATCAATTAGATAATCCAACCTTTGGTTGTTGATATAAATTGATTGACACTTGAACATTGGTATTTGGTACCGTTCAAGTTATTTCTCTTATTCAATCGGGCTCGCAAGTTCCTATTTTCTGATTGCAGATTGAATTGAGAAATTGAGATATAAACTCTTTGATATACTTTTCTCTAGATTGAGTCTGAATGTCTAGTTGATTCTCTTGAAAGTATATTGGACTTTGTCTATTCAGATTTCCGAACGAAATATTGGGTGTGGTTGTTAGACCCTCGTTTTTTCATTTTCAAATCTATTGCTATCCATAGAGATTTTCGATGAGTCTTTTAACGTTTGTTGTTATTGGTTAGAGACCTTTTTAAGTCATTTAACATCTATGAAACTCCATGTTATTGGATTAGGATTTCATAAGAGTCACTCAAACACTCTTGTTATTCGAGTGAGAATTGAAAGTCATTGATTTGTCGTTTTCAGAGAGACTTTTTTTTTTTGGAAAACACGAATGATAGAAATATCTCCGCAAGAGGTGATATTTTGTGAAACTTGGAAATTTGGAGAATATTTGTTTTTGAGGGTAGGACATTTTTTTTTCTCTTTTTTTGTTGTTTGAGTTGATTACCAAAGAACGACTATTCACAACGAGAAGATGCTAACCAGCGACGAAATATGATAACAAATAAAATGTGGGATGAGTGGAATAAAGAGAATGAAAACATAGGCATATCAAAACACTGAGATTTATTTTGACAATGAATACATATTCTACTAGGTATTCATGGTACTTTTATTAACATTAAAACATCTTATCTTAAACTATAATAAAGAAAAGCCCATATTTTGGTGGTGTGATGCCAAACCGTGGAATTTTATCTTAATCATACTAACAGGTTATAGGAAGTAATAACATAAAGTTGAAAAGGGTATATGATTAAAAGACGAACACTTATTAGATAGGGACATCATGGTTTTGCATTCGAATCCCGCTGCATGCAGTTTTTAATTTTTAACTTTTACCATCTCTTGACTCACGAGTCTTTCACTTGCTTGTGGACCTTTGTCTTAAAATTCATCATGACCATCAGCTCAAGGGACTCACTTTTAATTTTAATCTCGAGTGTTTCATTTTTACTCTTGCTTCTATCCTCTCGAGTCTTTCACTCTTATGCATGATTTTGCGGGAATGTATTGTTTTAAGCTTATAGTTACATTAGTTGAATTTTGTGAACTCTAGTATCCAAGCTAAGCCCCTGTCGTTATGGTATTTTTTTGGTATTGAAATAGTAATTCTATCCAACTCTCTGACTTTCTGAACTCTAACTATTTGTAGAAATACCGCACAAAAACTTGACAATTTTATAAAGCTTATGCTATGTGAAAATGCATGTGATACCAAATATACCCAAATTTTTCGTTCGACAATCTGTATAGACAAAATTTAATACAATTGCAAGTATACCAACTTAATGATCCTTGACAATATGTATATAGATTCAATATATCAACCTCTACTCAATCATCATTATGTATATAGGCACAAGGTCTGTAAACCTGATTGCTAAGCAGAGTACTTGGACGATCTCAAAAATCTATATCCAAGATCAATCTAGTCGTATCCCAATAATTCAATCGAAATTCTGCCAAGTGATTAAACTTGTTATCTACATTTCAAAATACGAATTCTACAAGAAACAAGTCTCGTAAACAATTACAATTAAGAGAACATATCTACATAGATTAGGTACGTACAAACCTGTGTAAATCCAATTATAAAGACAAACAATATAATGAGGAAAAGGAAAAACACAAGACACCATAAATTTTGTTAACGTGGAAACCGCAATAGCGTAATTACCCTGGGACCTAGTCCAGATTGTACACCACACTTTATTAAGCCGCTGCAGACACTAGCCTACTATCAGGCTTCAGACGGGAATGTAGTTGAAACCGAATCCACCCTCCAAGCAATTCAGTTACAGTCACGCCCCTTACATCTCTTGAACCTCACAAGGTTGTATGCACATGATTCCCTTAGCTGACGTCCTTTACATCCAAAGAGTTGCTTCAACAGAAGTGAAGACTTTTGATACCAATCTGCCTCTAACATATAAGCCTATTTGATTTCTGTTTATATCAAAGATCAGGGTGTTAAAATTTAATTGTAATAACAAGATAGGAAACCTCACAAATACGGAACTTATGACTCTCGAAGAGCAGCCTAGGTTCTTAACCACCTCTTAAAAAAATCGTCGAAAGATTAACTAAGATCACTCTTTAGATATCTATCTTGAGGAATCACAAAGTCTGAGACGAAGAGAACTTTGTGATTACTATCTATCTTGCATGAAAGAGATTACAAAAACCTCGATAACAGAAAGAAAAATCAGTATTCACGAACTATCAAGGTAAAGATAGTCGGACCTGTCTTCACGAATCCCCAAGTCAAGTACTTTTAGTCGTAGACCTAAAAGGTCAATATAGGCGACTCTATAATCAACTAGGACACAAAGTGTCAGGGATTAATTTTCCCACTTGACATAGATACTCTATTTATAGTTTTCAAAGACCAGGGTTAGCTTAGAATTCAAGCAAAGATAACTTGAGAATCAAGAAAACAAAATAGGTCTTTAAACTATAATAGAAGACTATACATATAGGTTCGGTTACTGAACCGTGTATAATGATTATTCTGTTTGACAATTTAGCCTAAGAATTAAAATCTATTTGATGTTCATTTAAACACCTACGAATTTAATCATAGTTCACATACATAAGTGTTTAAGTGACCAATGAAGAACTCTTAGAAGTGTTTAAAATATTTCTATCAATGCTAAACATATTAAAATAATAAGTCTTTGAGCATCTGCTAAACATTATCAGGACAGTTGGTAGTTCACGAGTCAGGGTGCTATGATTTTTGAACCAAGTTCGCCAACCCTACTATATTATCGAACTCAGTTTACCTCGATTCGTGAATCGGGTTCACCAACTGCTAGCCAATTTAACAAAATTATAAAATCTAGTTCACCACGGTTCGTCAACTGGGTTCGTGAACTGTTCTCGACTGAACTTTCGGTTTGCGAACTGGTTCGCCAACCTTCTTTTAATTCTATATCACAAATATATGTGGTTTTCAATCTGAGTTCGCCAACCTACCTAGAGTAGAAATTCCGGTAAGTTCACATTTCTCTCTTATGATATTTGAAACATTCCCAAATGATATAATCATTTGCATTGGCAATTTTCAATTGATCCACAAATTAATTCATAGAACTAATATTGTTAATGAATTTTGAACATCCAATCACCAAGTCATTTTTGGATATTTTTCACAAGACAAACTTGACTCGAAACATCTTCTTTGTGAATCTATAAGTCACACAGCATAGTCTCAATAGACAGAATGATGGTATAATGAGTAAAATAAAATGGTTCAGTCTTCACAAACTTGATACCGAAGTTCTCCAAACGTCTTCGTCGATCTTCAGTCTTCAAGAGTGATCTCTGATACTCAACTACAATTCTAACCTGTTTGAAACTTGACTTAGTAGACTAGAAATCAAGATATAGTTTTAATCACCTAACATTGACAAAAATCTTGAGATAGAAAAACTTGTGGTTTCAACCGAGCAATGCTCTAACACTATACTTAACAGATGAAGAAATGAATAAATACTATAGAAAGTGAATTGAAGTTGATAGTGGTGGTTGGATTGATGTAAACACGGGAGTTAATGGTGGTACTGAAAGAGACAGGGACAATGTATTTGGACTTGGTGGTAGGGTGGTGTAGAAGAATTGATATTCATAGGCGACAGAAACATTGAAAAAATAGAATGGAGACTTGGAGATGGATTAGAATGCATTCTAATTTTCACCTATACGATTTTGAATGTACTGACAAGCCTAAGATCAATTACTTGAACCAAAAGTATATCGAATTCAAGAGGCTCATGGCACCGATTAACCCCTTGAAATTAGTTCTTCCTACTGAATAAGCCTGGACTCTTGGAGGCAGAGAAGGAAAACCGAAGCATGGTTCGTCCACTAAGAAAAATACGACAAGCTTTTGCTAACTTAGCATGGAGATTTGTCGCTTTGTGATTCATCAACGAGTATTCATCACCCATAAGGATAGTATGTGATGCAGTTAATACGTAGTTCTACACGCATGGTTTACTCATGAATACCATGATTATACTAATTATGACAGTTTTTGTAAGTTTAGTTTTTTAAACGGTTTAGTAGGTTTTCGATGTCATAACAGTACAATCGTAAAGTCAATGGATGATTATATTAATGACATTCAAATCCCAGTGGCACTAAAATTTGTATGAATAAACAAAAATCGGTTAATAGGTTGTTCTGTTTTTGTTGTGTAGGCGTTTTAATTACATGTGTGTCTATTACACGCCTTTATAGTTTTTGTTAGAGCACTGCTCGGTCGAACTCGCAACCGTTGCTATCTCAAGCTTGTTTTTCAAGTTTAGTTGCCAAAACTATAAGTCTTGATATCTAGTCTACTAATAGCTAAGTCTCGGACTAGGATAGAAAGTGTAGTTGAGCTCTAGACTCCACGGAGTTCATCATGCAAATACGAAGAACTACTCAAGAAACTTGTGGAACTTCATCGATAAAAAGGTATGTGGAGACTTGAACTTATCTATCACTCAAAAGTCTACTTTATCTCCTATCTTGAGACAAAACTCGTATTACTATATAGACTATGATTATACACATGTACTATTTCGAGTTGAGTTTATCTCGCTTATCTATTTCACGAAATATGTGTTGGTAAGCTTTCGCTTTGTCCAAGTTCATCTTTACTAGTGACGAAAGTCATATTAGTTTCAATCACTTGAAAATCGCTTTGACTAAAAATAGTTTGTGAACAACAACTATATAACGTCATCTAAGAATGTTTCAATGATTGAAATGAGAGTTTAGAATACATAACCATGGTTGGATATAAACATTGTGAGACAACTCATATGTGTGTAAGTCCAATATCCTTGAACCAAAGTATGTGTACTTTGCTGCTCAGGATAACCGGAACTAAAGTCTGTGTACCAGTACGCGTACTGCGGAAGTTCACATCCCGTGAATTTCTGCTGGAGTTTGTGAACTGAAAACAGAATTAATCTGGGTACTTAAGTCCGCGTACCAGTATGCATAGTTAAGTAGGTTATTTTCTAGAAACAGTTTAATTCGTGAACTAAGACATTTATATTTTAAATAATGCAATCTTTGCAAACCGTGGCTATAATGTTCATGAATAGATTCGAGTGAATCAAAGTTTTTTTTATTTTGATTATTTCTTGTATACTTCTATGAGATCTAAGCAATTGAACAACTCTCTAACTAGTTCATTTGAGTCATTTGAACTAGCTGTGGTAAAGAAGAATAAGGTTGATATGAAAATGCTCATATGGATAACCTATGGTTAACTACTGTTGGACCAACGACTTGTACATGTTTAGGTACGATTACTCAAACCTAAATGAAGTTACATTTCATGTGTATATAACAAGCTAAGATTCGATCTAATGGTTGAAAGATATTAGCTTGAATCTAATCAGGTTTTCATCTAACAGTGAATATTGAATGCTTTGTTACCAACGTAGCATTGATTACAAACCCTGATTTGAAGACTATATAAAGAAGAACTCTAACAACTGGGAAACCTAATCCCCACACCTCCTGTGTGATACTAGTTGTAAGCTAAAGTCGATTCTCCTTTAACCTCAGGTGTCTATCGAGACCCTGTAGGTTAACGACTTAAAGACTTCATTGGGATTGTGAAGCCAGACCCAACTATTTTCTCTGTAGTTGTGTGATATGATCTTGTTGTTTCTATCGTATTTGAGTAAAATCATAATATTGGCTTGAGATTAATTTTTCCGATTGGCAAGATACAAAAGTAGTCATAAACTCTTCGTCTCATCGTTTGTGATTCCGCAATATCTTGTTTCGCTAGTCGATTAAGATTATTGTGAGGTGATTGATAATTCTAGGTTGTTCTTCGGGAATATAAGTCCGGGTTATCGATTGGTTCCTGTTCACCTTGATTTATCAAAAGACGGAATAAAACTCGTAGGTATTTCTATGGGAGACACATTTATCTATTCCTGTAGGCATTTCTGTGTGATACAGATTTGTTTATTAAAGTCTTCGACTTTGGGTCTTAGCAACTCTTAATTGTGGGTGATCAGCTAAGGGAATCAAGTGCGTAGTATCCTGATGGGATCAGAGACGTAAAGAGCGCAACTGTACCTTGGATCAATGTGAGACTGATTGGGGTTCAACTACAGTCCAAACCGAAGTTAGTTTGTAGTAGGCTAGTATCTGTAGAGGCTTAATACAGTGTGTGTTCAATCTGGAATAGGTCTCGGGGTTTTCTGAATTTGCGGTTTCCTCGTTAACAAAACTTCTGGTGTCTGCATTATTTCTTTTCCGAATTATATTTTGTTATATAACTGAAATATCACAGGTTGTGCGTTGAATCGATCAATTGGTAAATCCAACCTTTGGTTGTTGCTTGAAATTGATTGATACTTGAACATTGGTCTTTGGTACCGTTCAAGTGATTTCTCTTGTATTCAATTAGATTCGCGTATTTCTATTTGCTTGAGTAAGTATTGAATCGAGAAAATGAGATATAACTCTTGGATATACTTTTTATAAGATTGAATCTGACTGTCTAATTGATTCTCTTAAAAGTATATTGGAGTTTGTCCATACAGATTGCTAAGCGAAATATTGGGTATGGTTGTTAGACCGTCGCTTTTTCAGCTTTGGAATGGAATAAAATGGCATGCGCATCGCGCATGTGTCTTTGCTAGTGCGTAATAAAAAAAGAAATCAATAGATGTTTTGAATTTTTAATTATACATATTTTTTTCTCTACAAATTATAAAGATTCTTTACAAATTTCATTTTTTGTTTCTACATGTCATAAAGACTCTCTAAAATATTCCCAGAGAATCACTACAAATATTTAGATTTTTAAAGAATCTCATGGGTCACCAAAATAAAAAATCTATGAAAGTCAACAAAAGTCTTATCTGACTACCCCATGTCACATGATTTACTCTTGTCGAGTCCAATACAGTTAATTAGATTTTTATCTAGGAAATATGGAAATATATTAGGAGTTTGTATCCTACTAAAGGATTGAAGTTGTGCGAATTGTCCCTAGAAATATCATTTACTAAGTCTTTTTTTTGTATACTTGTTTTCTTTTCTGGAAAAAAAAGGTTAAAATATACTTAAAGAGAAACTTCTAAAAAATTACAAGGAATTTACAAAACTATATTCGAATAAAAGACTTCCAACCGAAAAGAATAAAATTTGTTGGAATATTTTGTCAAATCCTAAGCTAGTGCACCACACAACATGATGGCGGACGGAAACTCAAAATCTTTCATGTGGACTGCAGACAACATTCTTCATATGAGCTCGAAATTCTTCATATGGTATAAACAAGTGCCTCCCAAAGTTCAATTCTTCATGTGAACTGCAACTCAAAATTCAATTGCAACAACAGACAACCTACTGAGAAGAGGATGAGATCCAAAATATTTTGTGCTCCTTTTGTAATCAGGCTCCAGAAACTGTAGACCATATAATGTTGCAATGCTCAGTCTCTCAATATATTTGGAGTTATTTCATAAATGGCTACAATATTAGGTGGGTCAATGCTGGTACTTTACTTCAGCAACTTTAGGCTTGGAAGTTTAGAAGAGGAAGAAGAGTCACGACAAGGAAGAGAGCACAAAGAATTGATGAAGTGATTATTGAAGTTATAAAATTACTGTATATATGGGTGGGGTTGATGAAGTGATTATAAAGGTTACATTTCCGTCTCATCATGTAGTAGTACTCACATTAATTTCAACTCATTCATTGGTTGATCTTGGTAGCATGCACACAATGCTTAGTATGAACAGCATAGATTAGGTTCTGCAATTGAATATTAATTGAATGACCAGACATTATGGATTTTTTTCTTATTTTAAAAGGCTTCTTCACTGATAGAGGATTTGTTTTAGATAAATAGATAAGAAATGTTCAATTTTGATTAAAATGTGATTGGTTTTTTATTTGTGATTTTCTGGTGTAAATTGCTCTTTAAATGTATTCCATTTTTGTACTTGCTCTTTGCTCATTTTTACTTTCGTTTGCTTCTTTTTTGTTGACCAGGGCTCGAAGGTTTATTTTTGCAGGCATGCAAAAAAGCATTAATGAAACTCAAACATTTTAGTATGATCAAAGTGTAATGAAAAAAATTCAGATATGTAAAGTAGCTAAATACACGATGGACTATATATTTTGTTTAGTCTATTTTATTGTCCCTTTTCAAACTTTTACTTTCTGGAATAGGATTGTAATCTATGCCCATTCATTACGCTAATTTGATCATGGAAAGTCGTTGATATGTTGATATGATGTGTATATTTTGTAGTCTGAATTAGGTTGTGTGTTTGTACCAAAAAAAATTATATATATCAAACTGTAGGTGTTTTCATGCAAATTTGAGTCCACATGGGAACTGCGCTCCAATAATAATTAATTATAAAACCAGAAGAGATCATCTGCATTCGATATCAACTGATTAGATATTTACCTGGATAGTAATCCAGATGCAATTATTATCGACAAATAGTTAAGAATTCGGGTAACCAATCTAAGCTTGTGCAGTGCACAGGCACAACAACTAGTACTTTTTAATAAATGTGTATACAGAAGAAACAACCATGAACACTAAAGAATTTTATTTCCCCGCCTTTATATTGGGAACACAGAACTTTATATTGGGGACACGGAAGAGTAAGATCTGTCATTCACATGCATTGTAGTAGAATAAATTTAATGAGCTCTAATATAGATTGGATGTTGTTGGAAATATATGTTTTAAAACAAAATTTATTTCCATTTTATTATTTTTGTTAAAATTGTTTTTAGTAGACTTAATGATCTTCATAAAAGAAATTTATTATTTGATATAAATTCCTTGAGTGTTTCATTTTACAAAAGCAAATTGTTTTTATTAAAACATATTAATGTTTCCATTAATCTACATTGAAGTCTTTGACTATAAAATCATATTTTGCTTGGAAAAACAAAATAGATTTTTATATAACTTTTGAGATTAAAAAGAGAATTTTTGAGAGAAAGAAAACTAGTGTGTGATTATTACATGTTTCCTACAATTTGATACTGAGCAAGAATAGAGGTGAAAAGCTGGGGTCTAACAACACCACCCAATATTTCGCTTAGCAATCTGTATGGACTAACACTGAAATACTTTGCTAGAGAATCAACTAGACAGTCAGACTCAATCTAGATAAAAAGCATCTCAAGGAGTTATTATCTCAATCTCTCGATTTGATCTTTACTCAAGCAAATAGAAATCTAAGAGTCTTTATCAAAGAGAGATAACTTGGACGGTACCAAATACCAATGTCCAAGGATCAATCAATATCAATCAACAACCAAAGGTAGGATTTCCAATTGATGATCACGAACGCGCAACTTGTATTATTTCTATTATATAAAATATAATGCGGAAAAAAATAACACAGACACCAGAAGTTTTGTTAACGAGGAAACCGCAAATGCATAAAAACCTCGGGACCTAGTCCAGATTGAATATACACTGTATTAAGCAGCTACAGACACTAGCCTACTGCAAACTAACTTCGGACTGATCTATAATTGAACCCCTACCAATATCCCACTGATACAAGGTACAGTTGTACTCCTACGCCTCTAATCCCAGCAGGACACTTCATACTTGATTCCCTTAGCTGATCTCACCCACAACTAAGAGTTGCTGCAACCCAAAATCACAGACTTGATAATAAACGAATCTGTCTCACACAGAAAAGTCTATCGAAAGGATAAATCTGTCTCCCACAGATAAACCCTAGGTTTTGTTCCATCTTTAGATATAAAATCAAGGTAACAGGAACCAATTCATAATCCGGACTTATATTCCCGAAGAACATCCTAGATTAATCAATCACCTCTCTACAATCCTTCCTGACTACACAAGCGTATTGTCGAGGAATCACAAACAGTGAGACGAAGATGTTTGTGACTTCTTTATCTTGCCTATCGGAGAACTCTCACGATCTCAAGTCAATCAATCGATTGTACTCGTACGATAGAAGATGCAAGATCAGATCACACAACTACGATAAAAGTAGTATCGGTCTGGCTTCACAATCCCAATGAAGTCTTTAAGTTGTTAACTCGAGTTTAGAGAAGAAACTCAAGAGTTAATGGAGATCGACTCTAGGGAGAGCACTAGTAGCACACAGACGTGTAGGGATTAGGCTTGCTCGATGCTAGATGTCTCCTTTATATAGCCTTCAAAACAGGGTTTTGCCTTAGGTACAAATCTCTATCCACCGTTGGATGAAAACCTGATTTAGATTCATGCCAATATCTCTCAATCGTTAGATAGAAATACATAGCTTGTCACACACACTTGGGTACACGTTTACTGGGTTTGAGAAAACCATGCCCAAACGAGTACACGTATGTTGGTTCAACATGATAACCCAAAAGGTCAACCATATGAGCATCTCATATTAATCATGTTCTTCTTCACCATAACTAGTTCAATTGACTTAAATGAACTAGTTAAGAGTTGTTCAATTTCTATGAGATCTTATGTAACTACACAAGACACAATTGAAACAAAGATGATTCGATTCGATTAGAATCATCTCATGAACATTATAGCCACGGTTTGTATAAATCATTCCTTAATAATTAATGTTTCATGTTCAGAGAACATCTTTAGATCATAACCTCTTAAGTTCACAAACAAGTTCGCGGACTTAAGTTAATCGGTTGAGTTTTCCAAACTCAGCAGAAATTCTCGGTTCGAGAACTTCCGCCAGTTCGCGGACTGTGTTCGCGGACTTAGCACACAAACGAGTTTTGGAAATCCCAGCAGAAATTCTCGGTCGAGAACTTCCGTCAGTTCGCGGACAGAGTTTGCGGACTGGGTTCGCGGACTTGGCAAGCCAATTCCACACAATCCTACTGATTTATCTTGATCAACAAAGTTCGAAAACTTCGGTTCAAGGAATACATGGTTATATAATCTAAACTCTCATTTCAATCATTGAAACATTCTCAGAGGGCGATATTCATTCGTGAAGAACAACATACCTTTCTCGTCAGAGCAATTTCCAAAGTGATTGAAACTTTCATGACTTTCGTCACTAGGAGAAGATAAACCTGATCAAAGCGAAACGCTTTACCAACACATGATTTCGAGTAAAAGATAAGCAATGAATACTCAGCTCGAAATATCAAGTGTATATGATCTAGTCTATATAGCATACGACTTTTGTCTCATAAGAAGTAGGAGAAGAATAGATAGACTTTCGAGTGATAGATAAGTTCAAGTCTTCACATACTTTTTTGTTGATGAAGTTCCACGGTTCCTTGATGTATATCTTCGTCGTTTTCGTTGAATCACCATGAATTCCTTGAGCTCAACTACACTTTTCCTATCCTAGTTAGAGACTTAGCTAATAGGATAGAAATCAAGACTTTATAGTTTTGATCACTAACATTGACAAACATGCTTGATATAGCAACGCATGCGAGGTTGACCGAGCTATGCTCTAACAATCTCCCCCTTTGTCAATTTTAGTGACAAAACTATTAATACATATGGAATACAAAAAGATAAACTTTAGTGGCTCCTATTCCATAGTTCAATCTTCAATGTTCCTTGAAATCCTCGTCCTTCCAAGTACTCCAATGATCCCAAAGGTTGTAAGTTTAGTATCACCGTTGTTGAAGATCCATAGCTATAACAATGAGAGAAATCGAGATTCTCGATCATTATTATACAGTGTCATAGTATTATTATGAACATCAAAGTCCAATTGCATAACGACTTTAACAATAATACTATGGTGATATGTATCACTCCCCCTTAGTCAATACTCCATCTCGATCATGGAAACCACTCCCCCTTACACAATGATCTGAAAACCATATGTATTTGTAGTGTGACCTACAATATTTCTACCCCGTTTTGTCAATAAAATTGGCAAAGGTACAAGAACGGGTTCATAGTGAAATTTCCACAAGAGACATTTCATGACCAAAAGAAAGACAACATATCATCTTAATATAGATGCAATCTTATAGACGAAGCTAACAACATTCATCAAGGAGTTTTAAGACGCAAGATAACCCCTATAAAATTCCACAACCGCACCCCCTGAAGATATTACCATTAAGCACAAGTTCAAAAGAACTCTCCCCCATTTGATGTCATTCCCAAAGGAACAACAAGAGCGACCTTAATTTCGATAGAAAAGAAGGATTTTTATTTGGACACCAAAAACCATGAGAATGATTTTTTATATCCAAAACTCAACCAAAATACTCACAAGTAAACCCATGAATATTTTAATTGGAATACGCAATTAAATCAAAACCACAAAAGTGATCAATTTAATTGAAAGTGCTCAACATAAGTAAACTCACGGAGCAACAGACTACAACTAAGTCAATCATATGGAGGTGACTAACTTAACCGTTCAAGTACTCAACAAAAGGAAAACCTTACGGAATACGTGACTACATTAACCAATAGAACATGATAGTGTAGCCGTTCATATACTCAACACAAGAGCTTGTGGAATATATGAAAACACAACTAGACTAATTACAAGAGAACCTATAATTAATCTAATCGAAAAGAAAACAACCAAACTAATTACCGAAGTAATCAATTTAATTATTTTGGGCTCAGCATAAGAGATTATGGAACCCCGACTAAGATTATCATGGAACATGACCATCTTAACCGCACATGTACTCAACATAAGGTTGATTAATTTAGTTCATAATGCTCAACATATAACATCTTACGGAACAACCAACAAAGCCAAGGTTAATCGACTTAGTTGTAAGGTGCTCAACATAAGACACACAATGGAGCCTTCACGGTAAAACATAGCAAGATGGATCAATGAAGATCAATACCGTAGTTAACATACAAGGATCTATTCTATTTTTGCATCATTATATGCATAAAAACATAATAGACTTTATCCTTGTCACACAAAAGATAATCCTATTTTCCATCAAATTCATGGTTGCATAGGCATAAATTTTTTATATGTCAAAAGTCAATTCGTCCTTTCATCAATACGAATACCAATTCATGGACGACTTTACTTTTGACCGCAATATGGGACCTTCAAGTTCACGGACGCAAACAATACATATCCCATAAAAATATTGCAATATAACAAACCAAGAAAATACTGCAATAATCATCATCCTCCAATTATTTTTAGAATTTAAAAACAATAAACCTAAAAAATAAACATAAGAAGATGAAAACAAAGATAGCTATGTGTAGTCACAATCATCGCTATTCAAAGCACTAGTTATTCTTCCAACTAATCCAAAAAGAAGACATACTAGGTATCTAAACCTCTTGTAAATAATTTCACTTACTTTGAATATTCTTCTCGTATTCCCTATATTATTCAAGCTCATCTTCGATTAGGTCAATCCTTGATTCAAGACTATCCATTTTCTCTTCAAGTCTTTTGGAAGAAACTTCAAGTTCATTTTTCAGAGCACGAACTTGTTCCAAGACGAGATTCATTGTTAAAGAGAGCTTATCAAACTGAGAGAAAATAGGGTTCTCATCATAAGAAGAGACATGTTTGTCATAGCATGTCTCATTATCAGAAGAGTCGAAACGAATCTTCTTTGAAGGAAACATAACCGTCCATACATCACTTTCCTTACTTGACAGACTAGAGGAGGACATGGAAGAGGTAGTGCTTAAAAAGAAATTGGGGAGTAGAAATCCCCAAAACACCCTTTTTACCAAACCCTAACAGAAGTTAGTTACCTGAACATATGGAGTCGTTTATGAACACAACCTGGTAGAATCACACACAGATTACATCACAGTCCTCTTGTATATTATGATTCTTGTGTAAGAGGAAGAAACGCAAGAACCATTTTTCAACAATATTACTGAACACAAGGCCTCCAATCCAAGTTTGGACTGGGATAAATCCTGCTGAGAGAGAAACCACTCATTGTACTAGGTTTCTGCTTATCCATTTGAGAAGGAGAATTACGAAAAACTTTCATATCCAATATAATCACAGTTTTAAAAAAACTTGACTGTTGATCTTTTCTAATCCCGCACCATTTTTGAAAACGCCTTTTGATGAAGGGATGACTTTCTTTCTTTTTTCGTCATACAACGGTTAGCCAGACGAGACTGTTTTTGATTTGACGTGCTAAGATGATCCTGAGATGAACTCAACTGAACAGAGTGATTCAGTAGGATTTTTTCCGAGAAACTCCTGGAGTTCAATACACAATCATGCGAGGTTTGCTGATCCACATAATTATGAGAATGATATTCAGCAACAAGACTGAGAGAGCAATCATAGATTTCCTCAGGACAATAATCAAGAGTATTCATCCATGCTTTAGTTATCTCTCTTACCTCAGTTTCAGGATTTTTTGAAGAGACTTGAACACACATAAAACCAGTTTCATTAGTACGGCTCTTCTTGGTAATCTTATCATTTATATTGACTAACAGAGTTTCTTTTTAAGATTTTCTTTTACTAGGTCTGAGAATTTTCTTAAGTCTTTATATAAACGGAGACAACGTAGAAATAAGGCAATTATCATTTTTCTCTTTCGTCAATTTCGGATGACAAGACTTATGATCAGGAGAGGTGACACAGTTGCCAATCGATTGATGATCATCTCTTTCCATAGATTCACGATCGAAAATTCTAATTTTTCCGACAAGTGTGTTTCGCGAAAGAGTATTGAGGTTATTTCCTTCAACGATGGCATGTCTTTTAGATTCGTATCTAGATGGCAGCGATCGGAGGATTTTCATCACAATTTCCTTTTCAGGAATGGTCCTACCCAATGCACATGATACATTAACAATTTCAGATAGTTTGTGATAAAAATCGTCGAACAAATCTTCTTCTGCAATATAAAGGCCTTCCCATTCAGAATTAAGGTTTTGAAGCCTAGCTTCCTTTTCACTGGGGTTACCTTCGAATATGCTTTCTAAAGTATCCCAAGCTTCTTTAGACGTAGTGCATGATGCCACATAATGTCTAAGGTTTGGGGTAATAACATGCAGAATGGCATTCAACCCATCGGAGTTTTGCCTTGCAGCAACTAACTCGGCAGTATTGTACATACATAAATCTTTTGGTACAAAAACATCTCTTTCCATAACAACGGGAGTCACATAGCCATTCACAACACATATCCATGATTGGAAGTCACGCGACTGAAGAAATGTGCGCATAACAACTTTCCACCATAGATAATTTGAGCCATCGAGGAAAAGTGGTACGTTAACAGAGATAACACTTCTGTCCATAGAGTCAGATTGCTACAAACACAGACTGATGAGGTATTTAACGTGTTTTCCTTCTCTGATACCAATTGAAAAAGCGGGGGTCTAACAACACCACCCAACTCCGAAATACTTTGCTAGAGAATCAACTAGACAGTCAGACCCAATCTAGATAAAAAACATCTCAAGGAGTTATTATCTCAATCTCTCGATTTGATCTTTACTCAAGCAAATAGAAATCTAAGAGTCTTTATCAAAGAGAGATAACTGGGACGGTACCAAAGACCAATGTCCAAGGATCAATCAATATCAATCAACAACCAAAGGTTGGATTTCCAATTGATGATCACGAACGCACAACCTGTATTATTTCTATTATATAAAATATAATGCGGAAAAGAAATAACACAGACACCAGAAGTTTTGTTAACGATGAAACCGCAAATGCAGAAAACCCCCGGGACCTAGTCCAGATTGAATACACATTGTATTAAGCTGCTACAGACACTATCCTACTGCAAACTAACTTCGGACTGATCTATAGTTGAACCCCTACCAATCTCCCACTGATACAAGGTACAGTTGTACTCCTACGCCTCTAATCCCAGCAGGAAACTTCGTACTTGATTCCCTTAGCTGATCTCACCCACAACTAAGAGTTGCAGCAACCCAAAATCACAGACTTGATAATAAACGAATCTGTCTCACACAGAAAAGTCTATCGAAAGGATAAATCTGTCTCCCACAGATAAACCCTAGGTTTTGTTCCGTCTTTAGATATAAAATCAAGGTAACAGGAACCAATTGATAATCAGGACTTATATTCCCGAAGAACAGCCTAGATTAATCAATCACCTCTCTACAATCCTTCCTGACTACACAAGCGGATTGTCGAGGAATCACAAATAGTGAGACGAAGATGTTTGTGACTTATTTATCTTGCCTGGAGAACTCTCACGATCTCAAAGCAATCAATCGATTGTACTCGTACGATAGAAGATGCAAGATCAGATCACACAATTACGATAAAAGTAGTATCGGTCTGGCTTCACAATCCCAATGAAGTTGTTAACTCGAGTTTAGAGAAGATACTCAAGAGTTAATGGAGATCGACTCTAGAGAGAGCACTAGTAGCACACAGACGTGTGGGGATTAGGTTTGCTCGATGCTAGATGTCTCCTTTATATAGCCTTCAAATCAGGGTTTTTCCTTAGGTACAAAGCAAACTCTATCTACCGTTAGATGAAAACCTGATTTAGATTCAATCCAATATCTCTCAACCGTTAGATCGAAAGACATAGCTTGTCACACACACTTGGGTACACGTTTACTGGGTTTGAGAAAATCATGCCCAAACGAGTACACGTATGTTGGTTCATCATGATAACCCAAAAGGTCAACCATATGAGCATCTCATATTAATCATGTTCTTCTTCACCATAACTAGTTTAATTGACTCTAATGAACTAGTTAAGAGTTGTTCAATTGCTATGAGATCTTATGTAACTACACAAGACACAATTGAAACAAAGATGATTCGATTCGATTAGAATCGTCTCATGAAAATTATAGCCACGGTTTGCATAAAACATTCTTTAATAATTAATGTTTCATGTTCAGAGCATATCTTTAGATCATAACCTCTTAAGTTCACAAACAAGTTCGCGGACTTAAGTTAATCGGTTGAGTTTTCCAAACTCAGCAGAAATTCTCGGGTCGAGAAATTCCGCCAGTTCGCGGACTGGGTTCGCGGACTTAGCACACAAACGAGTTTTGGAAATCCTAACAGAAATTCTCGATCGAGAACTTCCGTCAGTTAGCGAACTGAGTCTGCGGACTTAGCAAGCCATTTCCACAATCCTACCGATTTCTCTTGATCAACAAAGTTCGAAAACTTCGGTTCAAGGAATACATTGTTATATAATCTAAACTCTCATTTCAATCATTGAAACATTCTCAGAGGGCGATATTCAGTCGTGAAGAACAACAGACCTTTCTCGTCAGAGCAATTTCCAAAGTGATTGAAATTTTCATGACTTTCGTCACTAGGTGAAGATAAACCTGATCAAAGCGAAACGCTTTACCAACACATGATTTCGAGTAAAAGATAAGCAATGAATACTCAGCTCGAAATATCAAGTGTATATGATCTAGTCTATATAGCATACGACTTTTGTCTCATAAGAAGTAGGAGAAGAATATATAGACTTTTGAGTGATAGATAAGTTCAAGTCTTCACATACCTTTTAGTTGATGAAGTTCCACGGTTCCTTGGTGTAGATCTTTGTCGTTGTCATTGAATCACCATGAAGTACTTGAGCTCAACTACACTTTTCCTATCCTAGTCCGAGACTTAGCTAATAGGCTAGAAATCAAGAATTTACAGTTTTGATCACTAACATTGAAAAACATGCTTGATATAACAACGCATGCGAGGTTGACCGAGCTATTCTCTAACAAGAGGTGTACAAGTATCACATACTCTCAAAGTGCAAGAGTGATTGTGAAAGAGATTTACTCGGCTGTTTTATCCCGGGGACGGCGCGACATGGAAGAACTGTTTGCACAATTTTGGGCAGAGTCGCGAAACGTCTTAAAGAGAGCGACCTGGTCGTGACTCAGCCATAACATTATTTGTTTGGTTTTTATTTGTGATTGTTTTGCAGGCAGATTTCGGCAATTGTTCCAAAAAATTTAAGACGATTTATTCTGCCATGGATATCAAAAGAAAACATTGCTGAAACGCGATAAGTATCTTTGTTTTAATTTTTTTTGTAGAATTATATGAATGATATAATATTTCTTTAATAATTTCATATGATGCTTGAAAATTTTAGGTTACTAGATACCTAAAGTTAAATTTTATTTATGATTTTGATGGATTATGTGTCAGAGCATTGCTCGGTCGACCTCGCATGCGTTGCTATCTCAAGCATGTTTGTCAATGTTAGTGATGAAAACTATAATTTTTGATTTGTAGTCTACTATAGCTAAGGTCCGACTAGGATAGAAAGTGTAGTTGAGCTCAAGAACTCCATGGAAATCATCATACAAAACGAAGGACTACTCAAGGAACCGGTGGATCTTCATCGACTAAAAGGTATGTGGAGACTTGAACTTATCTATCACCCAAAAGTCTATTTATCTCCTATCTTGATACAAAAGTCGTTTTGCAATATAGACTTAGATTATACACATTTGCTATTTCGAGCCGAGTTTATCTCGTCTATCTATTTCTCAAAATATGTGTTGGTAAGCTTTCGATTTAGCCAAGTTCATCTTTACCTAGTGACGAAAGTCATGAAAAGTTTCAATTCACTTTGAAAATTGCTTACTTTGACGAAAAATAGTTTGTGAATAACAAATATAGAATATCAACGTCCTCTAAATATGTTTCAATGATTGAAATGAGAGTTTAGATTATATAACCATTGGAGGATATAAGCATTGTTATGGAAACACATATATGTATAAGTCCTTATGCCTTGAACCGAAGTTTGCGAAATTTTTTAATCAAGAGAACCAGTATGTGGCGTGAGTCAAGTCCGCGAACTCGGTCCACGAACAAGCGGAAGTTCTCGTCCCGAGAAATTTTGCTGGAGTTTGTGAACTCCGTTCAGGAACTTAAGTCCGCGAACCCAGTCCGCGAACTTGAGTAGGTTATATCTAAAAACGATGTTTGTGAACTTATTCTTATATAAACTAAGGAATGCAAATTGCAAACCGTGGTTATATAGTTCATGAACTGATTCGAGTGAATCAAATCGTTTTTGCTTCGATTGTGTCTTGTGTAGTTACATAAGATTTTCTTGCAATTAAACAACTCTCTAACTAGTTCATTTGAGTCACTTGAACTAGTTATGGTGAAGAAGAATATGGTTGATATGAAAGTGATCATATGGATAACCATTTGGTTGACTATTGTTGAACTAACAAATGTACAAGTTTGGGTACGGTTACACAAGCCTAGAAACGTGCATTTCATTTGTGTGTAACAAGATAGTTTCGATCTAACGGTTGAAAGATTTTAGCTTGAATCATATCAGGTTTTCATCTAACGGTGAATATTGAATGCTTTGTTACCAAGCTAACAGTGATTGCAAACCCTGATTTGAAAGACTATATAAGGGAGAACTCTAGCAACTGGGAAGCCTAATCCCCACACCTCTTGTGTGATACTAGTTTTGCTAAGCTAGAGTCGATTCTCCTTTAACCTTTGGTTTCTTCTTCTAAACCAGGTTAACGACTTAAAGACTTCATTGGGATTGTGAAGCCAGACCGATTCTACTTTCTCGTAGTTGTGTGATCTGATCTTGTTGTTTCTATCGTACGAGTACAATTGTAATAATTGGATTGATATTGATATCTCCGATAGGAAAGATATAAAAGTAACCACAAACACTTCGTCTCATCGTTTGTGATTCCACAATATCTTTTTTCGCTGCGTCGATTAAGATTATTGTGAGGTGATTGATAATACTAGGTTGTTCTTCGGGAATATAAGTCCGGTTTATCAATTTATTCCTGTTCACCTTAATTTATCAAAAGACAGAACAAAACTCGTAGGTATATTCGTGGGAGACGGATTTATCTATTACCGTAGACTTTTCTGTGTGATACAGATTTTTTTATTAAAGTCTTCGAATTTGGGTCGTATCAACTCTTAGTTATGGGTGAGATCAGCTAAGGGAATCAAGTACATAGTATCCTGCTGGGATCAGAGACGTAAGAGCATAACTGTACCTTGGATCAGTGTGATATTGGTTGGGGTTCACCTACAGTCCAGACCGAAGTTAATTTGGAGTAGGCTAGTGTCTGTAGAGGCTTAATACAATGTGTGTTCAATCTGGAGTAGGTCCGGAGGGTTTTCTGTATTTGCGGTTTCCTCCTCAACAAAATTATGGTGTCTGTGTTATTTCTTTTCCGCATTATATTTTGTTATATAATTGAAATATCACAGGTTGTGCGTTGTTCAATCAATTAGAATGTCCGACCTTTTGGTTGTTGATTTAAATTGACTGACACTTGGATATTGGTCTTTGGTACCATCCAAGTTATCTCTCTAGTATTTGATAAAGACTCACAGATTTCTATTTGCTTGAGTATATATTAAATCGAGATATTGAGATATAAACTCTTTGATATACTTTTTATCTAGATTGAGTCTGACTGTCTAGTTGATTCTCTACAAAGTATATTGGAGTTTGTCCATACAGGTTGCTAAGCTAAATATTGGGTGTGTTTGTTGTACCCCCACTTTTTCATTATGGTTGTAATATGGATCATATTTTTCATCATGAATACCTAACATAGAAAAATGTTATTGATGATAAACAAATGTTTTTAAGACGTTGTAGATTTTTATTTTTATCTCATACACGAAAATGAATTGGGTCTCTAAATTTTAACCAGATATGTTAGACATCATGAGGATATCCATGTCAAATTTCAGAATTTTTGGAGCCCCAAAAATATTTTTAAAGTATTTTAGAAAACTTCATAACGTATCTGAAAAATTTTGACACGCAGAAATTTAGTTATGATTGAATTCATTTTTCCTAATCTTTGTGTAGGTAATTCTGAAATTTTCCATTTGGATTTTTATTTTGAGAGATGTGGTGATTTCGAAATCGTTGTGTATGTATACCCAGAATATGAGCCGTTATACTTGAGCATAGAGATTAGAAATGTAAGAACTTACTTTAAAAATCATGTTTTGATTCTAGTACTTCATCTTCTTATTTTGGTAATGTAAATAAGATCATTGTTATAAATCAAACTAGTGCACCACATATGTTTGATAAAATGCTTGATAGAAAGTTATAAAAATATGATGTTATAACTAAGTTTGAACCGTTTTTTGACACTAAAGAGAAAATTGGAAAACTGATTTTTTAATTGATTTTTTTAAAGTGCATACCTTATTTTTGGTTTAAAATGCTCACATGTAAATTATTGTGACAGGTAAGAGAATTCACTTACTTGAGCAAGTTCTTTTTGAAAGAAAAATTGCGAGCAAATACCGGAGATAATCAATGTATGGAGCAATGGTTTTGATGAATTCTTTGTTGGTGTGGAAAGAGTAGACAATGGTTTATGACCAATTGAGATTTCAAAGCAAATGAGGTATGTTTGATGAACTATTTGTAGTTATTGTTGTGATCAAATAATTGCATTCTAGATTGCAATAAATTGATTGTTCAATCTTAGAATGAGTTGTATGGAAACTAGATAGTGAGAATTATTGTTTATGACAATATATGAGTTACTCATACAAGTTTGGAACTTATGAGATAGAATTTGACACCAAAGCAAAACCGAAAGAATAATAAACCTAGTCAAAACAAATGAATATCAACTCTCACCAAGAAATGAACATAATTTATTATGAAGTTATTTGATATGCTTGCATTACACGGCATTGCAGGAATATCAAATATTGTTAACAATGCTTTTCAAGCTAAGTTAATATGAATTGTGGATACAATGAGATATGATATACATTGGTGTTTTACACCATGTTTGTTTTGATAGGTTATGGTTCCAAAGTTGAATCGGATCGTTTGAAAGAAAGAGGTGTTAATTTATGCTCACATCTCTAGGATTCTTGGTATTGGTATGGTCTGAAAAGTTTGCTTCCCGTAGAACTATCTTGTTAAAGATGTTCATACCACAAAAATGAGAAAGAATCTAGTTTCCGCCTGTCTTGTTTTTAACAAGATTGAGATTAAATTTTTTGTTGAACTTGATCATTGCACTACTATAATAGAAATGTTATCAAGTGAAATGTTTGAACCAAATATTGTATTATTTATATAATATGACTGAAGCTTTGGAGTGCTTGAAATATGTGATTTTATCTTGATTTTATGAAATTGTTTGAGTTAGTGAGCATGTCGTGTTTTCCTCTAAAATTTCTAAGAATTTTTTAACTGACATGTATCAAAATTTACCCAACTCTTCAAAGCATGAAAACTCCCAATCTTACTAGTTTACAAAAGCATCAGATGAAATAAAATGTTTGAGAATCTTATAAGATATTTTTGGTGTTTCAAGGAGTCTAATTTGGTGTCTAAAATTGATCTTTTCAGTAGTGAATAATGAATGACGTCTACATGAAAAATGTTTGTTTGGTCGTCCTTTATATAGCGGCAAAAGGATTTTGAAATTGGATAATTACTTTTTTAGTAATGAGCAAGAACACATAACACGTCAAATATGAATTTATAGAAATTATTTGTGCTTAAAAATTATTTCTAATTTTTGTATGAAAGAAGAAACTTTCTAATTTTTGAATTGGCATTAAACACTGAAATCCGACGTCTAACGAAGTCTATAGAAATTTTTGAATGAACGTGGCTAGAAATGCAATTTGCATAAGTAACTTCTCAATTTTAGATATTTTGGTGTTAATTTGAAATTTCCTTTTGAGTCGATAAATAGTGGGGGTTATTTAGCCTATGTATGTTTGAATACTAAACTTAGATTAAAGAGCTAGGTAGAAATGGAGATCACAAGACCATTGATAACGGATGTGTAAGTAGTAAGATTAAAAAGAATTTTAGTCATAATTATTACCTTATTGGAGATACTTAGCTCTTCATAATTTTAATCTTTGAAAAAAAAAGGTTTTAAGAACCAAATGTTTGAGTTTGACAAATAGAGAAAGAGCAACTAATTTTGATACTTGCTTTCATGTCGCTGGATTTACATTCTTGATTGGTGATATTTTTTCTAAGATGCGTGATTTGTTGTATATCATATGTAGAAAATATACTGAATGAGTTAAATGTCGAATCTATGTAAACCAAGCATGAAAAATTCTGTAGTTCCCATAAGAACGAACTACATATAAATTTGATAAGTCATTATTTATTTTGACTCAAGCTCTGAAGCAATTGAATCAAACGGTTTCAAAAATTGACTGACGTGACAAACACATAAGATTGTTTGCTATATATGCATAAGTGATTCGCTGAATTTGTATTCTAACTCGTACGATGTTAATGAAACTGAGAACATGCTTAGTTTATTATTTGACATGAAAGACTTGGATGCAGATAGTGTAAATTTTGATTGAAACATTTCTTTTGGATCTATTCGACTACATTGAAAAAAGATTTGTAAAGAAATAAAAAATATAGTCTTTATGAACTAGTTTTCACTCATTTCATTATAGTATCATAGTGCTTGTGATTATGTGTGATTGAACTAGAAAAAAAAGGAGAATGAGTATGTTAGCATGGCATTGCTTCTTGCTATGTGATGGACTATATTTATATTACTTCTGTAGTGGGGGTTACATATATGCAGATTTACTAATAATCCATGTACGGATAATTAGTAAAACATTGAGAAGGTTATGAGGTGTCTGAAAAGAACCTTAAACCTAGAAATACACTATCGAAAAATGTTTACCGCAATCCTTTAAGGATATTATTGCGATGTTGATTGAGATATCCTCTCAAATGAATCCTCCAAGGGATGGAGTGATTCCATCCTCTACTAGATAGAGAAAGAACAAACATATTAATCTAATGCGATAGTACTGCGGCTATTGCAAGAGTTGAGAACCGTTAATTACAAATGTAGAGTCGATATATAAGGTGATAGAAAGCATTTTTTATGCTATGAGAGTGGATTATATATGGTCTGAAGAGAGTTATCGTTGATCCTTTGACGAAAGGATTAATAAGAAGGTGTGAATACATCTTATGGGATGTTGTTGATGCCCATTGAGAATTGAGTCATTTGTGATGGATACCCACCTAGAAATACGTTCAAAGGGATTAACAATTCACAAATGATATGGACATAGTTGTTCGTGATTGACACCCAACCTATAAATCAAGATTCCAGAATTAGGTTCAAAAGGTAATCCCTACCTATGAATGGAAATCCCAAAATGTAGGTTCAAATGGGACTAAGTCACGTATAATATGTAAAAACAGAATCATGCTTTTGAGAATTCATCCCACGCATGATATCCTGAAGCGAGTTAAGGTTGAGTTTTTTTGTTTCAAAAACTCTTAATGATGTTTATATCTCTATTTAGAGTGGGGTACTTAGATACATGAGTACTCTTGATAGACTCACCTATATGGATGTGAAAGTGTGACCGCTTTCTATGAGAATATGGGCAGTTCTCTAGATCATTCATTAAATCGGGATTCAAGCACAGGGCCGTAATGTGCAGGCTTTAGACTTTACACTAGTATAGTTTTGTGTGTGTTAGACAATCTTCTTATCTCCTAGAGTTCAAAGACTTGCGTTCACTCTATGGTCAGATTTTTAGAGAGTCTAGCATTATATAAAGGTTCAAAATCGAAAGATACCTTTACTTATGCACATCACTATATAGATCTTGCTCAATGTTTTTGAAAATATAAGTGGGGGATTGTTGAAAATATATGTTTTAAAACAAAATTTATTTCCATTTTATTATTTTTGTTAAAATGTTTTTAATAGACTTAATGATCTTCATAAAAGAAATTTATTGTTTGATATAAATTCCTTGGTCGTTTCATTTTACAAAAGTAAATGATTTTTATTAAAATATATTAATGTTTCCATTAATCTATATTGAAGTATTTGACTATAAAATCATATTTTGGTTAGAAAAACAAAATAATTTTTTATATAACTTTGAGATTAAAAAGAGAATTTTTGAGAGAAAGAAAACTAGTGTGTGATTATCACATGTTTTCTGTAATTTGATTCTGATCAAGAATAGAGGTGTACAAGTATCACATACTCTCAAAGTGCAAGAGTGATTGTGAAAGAGATTTACTCGGCTATTTTATCATGTGGACGACGCGATATGGAAGAACTGTTTGCACAATTTTGGGCAGAGCCGCAAAACGTCTTAAAGAGAACGACCTGGTCGTGACTCAGCCATAACATTATTTGTTAGGTTTTTCTTTGTGATTGTTTTGCAGGCGGATTTCGGCAATCATTCCAACAGATACAATGTCGATTTGAGCAGCTATTACTCATCTCTGATCTCCCATTTACTGAATATGATGATGACCCACATTTGTTATGCTAGAAATCAAACATTGTCGTACAATTTCGAGTTCAACCTTATTTTATCATGTGTTTTGTGCTAGTCGAAGCAATCAATAATTGGTCAACAGTATAATATAGCGGATGCAAAAGAAGAAATACCACAAACACATACATGTTGTAAAGCACCGACACACCGGTATTGGTGATGCGTCCGTGTCCGGTGCACATCGAACATAGGACGTGCATGGGACACCGACACGGCGCACGTGTAACAATCTATACTCTATTTTACTAGTAATCTAGTTGTCATGAAAATTAGTATAATAGTTAATTTTTCCACATGTGGACTAATCTAACAGCATAAAATTGAGTTTTTTTCATATAATTGTGCTATTAATATATTTGATATACCATAACACTATGGTTTTAGTATATAAAAATTATTTAATTAATATATATATAAACGTGTCCATATCATGATGATTTTGAGTTTTGGAGGTCCCTGTGTCAGTGTCATGTTGTGTCCGTGTCCGTATCCGTGTTAGTGCTTCCCAACATACATAGTAGAAATTGAATAATTGTCCCTACATCCGATGGGCCTTCACAAATATCCCTAACAGACTTCAAAAATATCCCTGATGGAAAAATTGAAATTTTTATTAAAACCATAAATCTTATAATTCCTATTTTTAACCTTCAATTATCTTATCTCTTTCTTCTCTGTGAAACAGAATTCGGGAAGAAAAAAATCCGTCTCTCCTTCCATCACCATCTGCATCGCTCCCACCACCATCATCATCTCGATCGCCTACATCGTAACTAGCAACACCACCTTCGTCCCCTCCTTCATTACTATCAGATAATGGTAATCAATATTTCGATTTCAGAAAAGATTTTAGAACTTATTTGTAAGGTTACGAAAACCTAATTTCATCGATTTCATATCGATTTTCTAATTAGATTCATGATTAAAATATAAATCTGTAATGTCTTGATCTCTTTATTGTACTTTGTGATTCGTACAAATCATTACTTTTATACCGAATGAGGTGGTGGCGGTGGCGGTGGTGGTGGAGGAGGTATGTATTTCGATCTATTTTTGTTTTAAGATTCAAATTTGGGGTTTTTCATTACTTTGAGAAAAAGATGCATTGGTGGTTGTTGTTGCCTTAGTATATATGTCAGTATACAATGAAATTTTTACTTTTTGGATGTTGCAGTTGGTGGTTGTTGTTACCTTACCCTTTATGTTCAGTTTCACGAGTACCAACTCCTGTTGTTGATCCCTTTTTATGGGATCAACTCCTGTTGTTGATCCAATTTTTTATGGGATCAACTAGGGTTGTTGATCCCATTTATGAGATGAACTCCTGTTGTTGAACCAATTTTTTATGGGATCATCTATTGTTGTTGATACAAAAATATCTGAACCAGCGGCGGTGACAGTGACGGCGACGGACTAGTGGTGGTGGCGGAGTGGTGGTGGTGGTTGGTAGATGGTGGTCATTGAACGGTGGTGGTAGAATGGTAATTGAATGTTGATGGTGGTGGTGCTAGTGGTGGTGGTGAAGTGGTAAAGGAAGAAATTTGTTTTTTGAAATAAAGAAAAATATTATATGGGTGAGAGTATTAAGGTAATCTAATTTTAAATGGATAAGGTTATTAAAAAGTATGGATATATTTATTGTTGTATAAGGATATATTTGTAGGGTGTTAAAACTAAGGACACATAATTAATATACCCCCAGCATACATGTCATTATGATTTGTTTTCAGTGCCTTTTTACAGCGTACGCGTATCTGAATTGGAAACAGAAAATGGGTCAGTTGCCCAAATATTTTTAAAACATGGTTCTAATGGACGAGTAAAAATTAGTATGGGTGAAATTGACACCAAAAAATAGCAAGAATGAAACTGGATTCATCCTGGCTTAAACTTAAAAAAAACGAGGATGAAACTGGATGCATCCTGATGTAAATTAAGAATAAGAAAATATATCTGAAAATGGGTAGGATGAAACTGTTTATATCCTGAATATTTTTACATTCTCGTCCATTTAAACAGTATCAAATTTTACATGTCTTTTTCACCCAAGAATTATTGATTTTGGTCTTTTTAACCAATTTTGTGAATTGGAAATTACAGCAAAAATAAATCCCGTGGGTCCAAAATTCAAAATACTCATTTAACATCACAGTCACCATTATACTTCTATAATTATTCCCTACTTGACTTGTAGCATCTTGGATAGTTCATGTTATCACGAGAGTAAATGTTTGTTTGAATGATCTTCTCGATTTTAATTCAGTTTAGCTTTTTGAGGATTGCTCCATTCAAGCTTATATTATGCAGTATTATTATATTACTTGATTAAAATTAAAAATATCTAAGTCTCTTTTCATAATTTTAGGCATTCATTCTGTTCTTCTTTTTTTTTTTTGAAAAATGGATGTATTATAAAAATAAACCCTATATAAGAAGTCCACTTCAAATCACATCATGCAAACACAAAATCTACCCGCCAATATTCACAAACAAATAGATCGTATTACCAGGGACTTTTTCTGGGGACACGACTCAACAACTAAAAAACTCCACCCTATAGGATGGGATAAATTAACAAAACCATTATCCGAAGAAGGATTAGGAATAAGGAAGAGCAGTGATCATAATAAAGCACTTCTCATGAAAAGAATATGAAATCTACATGAACAACCTAATTCTATCAGCGGAAGTATCTTCAGTGCAAAGTATCTTGATCAACAACCAATTCTACAAGGCATTGATTCTATACCCTCCTCCTCCGGTCCTCAATGGAGACAACTGACATCAATTGTACCTACCATGCAACATCTAATATTTCATCGTATTGGAAATGGACTATCAACCCCAATAGAAGCCAATTGGATTCCACACTCAACAAATCTAGACCCAACACAATGCTACCCAATCTGAATGGTAACGGATATCATCGACTCAATATCCCATTCCTAGCACCATGAAAAATTAAACACCTTTCCCAATCCTATAATCCAAAAAATCATAAACATCCACCTTCCCCAAAATAGTCCCCATGATAAAATTATCTGGCCACACTCAAAATATGGAAACTACACTACCTCTTCAGGATACAAATGTCTAACCCAGGGTCAACCAAATCACACCCCTCTACCACCTACCAAATTTCTCTGGAGTTTACCATGTCCAACAAAAATTCAGCTTTTCTTGTGGAAATCCATAAATGAAGGATTAGAAACCTTCTCTCTCTTACATAACATCCATTTGACCAACTCAGACATATGACCAAGATGCAACACAGATCCAGAATTGGAAAGTCACCGTCTAATTCATGGAACACCTTACTCAATCAACTTACAAGTTCACCAAACTCCAATCCCCCACTAGCTTTCACCTTAAAACCTCAAACAATCATTTCCCAAATCCTTCAACAACCTGTGTCAACATCTGTAATCTCCTCTTTTTGTTTTCTATTATGAACCTTATGGCTGGCTAGGAATGATTTAATATACCAACAAAAGTTAACAACTTCGGAAGAAATCCTAGCCTGGGCACAAAAACTGCAACAAGAATACTACGAGGCTCTACACTCTTCTCCACCAATCATTCCATGAGATACACCGATATTTAACCACCTAATAAAAGACAAAATGATATCAACAATATCAGTAGGATGGTCCATTACAAACGTCAATTGTTACAAGATTAACACCGATGGAGCTGCCAGAGGTCATTTAGGATTTGCAGGGCAGGGTTCATCTGCAGAGATTCAAATGCACGAATGTTATTAGCTCTATCTCAACCACTGGGAATTATAACTGCGGAAACTTGGGTTATGCTTTTGGCTTCAAGAACAACGACAGAACGACAATGCCCAAAAGTTCTCTTTGAAACCGACTCAGAAAACCTACTGCGCTTCGTCACTTCCTCTACCCCTCCACCTTGGCACATAGCAGGAATGATTGAGGAAATAAAATTTAGATTTCATCAGATCCCACAGGCTGTTATTCAGCAAAACTATATAGAAGGAAATCAAACAGCCGACGGAGTGGCTAATCATGCGGCGGATGGAAGTCATACAGGAAGTTCATCAACTAAAATATGGGACCAGGCGATCCCATCTTTTATTAGTCAAATTTTATTTCATGATTCCATGGGTACCACATACCCACGACAAATTGTGAACTAATTTCTTTTAATAATATGTATGCTTAAAAAAAAACTGCAAAAGCAGATCACCGGAAAAAAACAAAGATGCCTAGAAATAATTGAAAGATATATTAGGGGGATCTTGTATAAATTATCCCAGTTATAATTTTGATCTATGAAAAGATCAAGGATTTCACTGTATGATTTATCTAGCTTTTTGTTGACGCCTTTACATAAAAAATAGATAAATTATTATTTCTTTCTCCATAAAAACTATAAAGTTGCCAGAAAGATCATTGTTGGATATTTTTAATAGCGTCGTGTTTCATTTCCCGCCACAAAACAATCAGAACAGGCCCTGATCCAAGTTTATCAAGACTTTTTCTTGAGCTACACAACATCTTAGGGCAACAAAATAGGTATATTTCAAAGGGGATTTGACCTTTTAAATGAAAATATATTTCCTTATCCACACCAAATCTTTCCATATCATTGTAGCGTATAAATAGGAAATAACTTATCTCAGTAATCCAAACCCAACAGATGTAATTATTTGTTCTTGGCTTCTGAAGGAGCCTCCGGTGAAATTATAGTAATGTGGAAGGAGGGTATTCCGGTGGTTTAAGATCATATGGTTGGTACTTTTTAGTATCTATTAAACTTAGAAATGTGCCAGATAATTTTGTATGGTTACATACGGATGTGTATGGTGCTTCAGATGTTGGGTACTATAATCAGTGCTGACAAGAGCTCTGTGATATTCGTTTACTCTATGAAGAGCCCTGGCTTGTGTGTGGAGATTTCAATGTTATATTATCACAAGAAGAAAGAAATTTACCTGGTGGATGTTTGAATAATAGGAGATTGTTCAGAAGATTTGTAAATAGGCACTCTTTAACTGATCTTCCTCTAGCAGGAGGTAGGTTCACTTGGACAAACTCTCAACATCCACCTTTGATTGAAAGGTTGGATAGGTTTTTAATGTCAGCGGATTGGGAAACCCACTGTCCTAATTTGGTGCAATTCAAACTCAAGAGACCAATCTATGATCACTCACCTATAATGCTTTCTTGTAATTCAGATGATAAATCTAAGTCCCCATTCAGATTTGATAACCTTGTTTTGATTTCGTGGAAAATTTGGAAATTTGGTGGAACAACTTCTCTTTTGATGGCAAGCCGAGTTTCATATTTGCGAAGAAGTTACAAGGTTTGAAAGGCTGGATTAGGACTTGGCAGAAAAATACTTTTGGCGCAATGCAAACAAGACTGGATGCTCTGGAAGAGTCTATAGATGTTATTGATAGTATGGAAGAATTTCCGTTGCTTACGGATGCAAATATTCTAGCTAGGGAACATGCGAAGATGGAACATGCAACTATTTCTTTGAATATAGCAAGAAGACTAGCTCAAAGATCTAAGGAAAGGTAGCTAAGGAATATGAGAAAAACTCTAAATTTATGCACCAAATTGCTTCTTTTAAATGCAAACTTAATAGAATCAATGTCCTTAAGATTGGTGATGATTTATGCTATGAGAAAGAGGCAATTGCTAAAGAAGCAAAAGACTTTTATTCTTCTCTATTTTCGGGGCATTTTCATGTGAGACCTTATTTTAGAGAATTGGTTATGCCTACTATTTCTGCTACTCAATGTATGAAGTTGGAACGACCATTCTCTGAAGAAGAGGTGAAGAATGTGATTTGGAATTTTGGATCAAATAAGTCACCAGGTCCGGATGGCTTTACAATGGAATTTTATAAAGCCTCTTGGGAAATTATTAAGCAAGATCTAATGTATGTGGTTAAGGAATTTGAATTGACAAGCTCTTTGGACTAGCGCCTTAACTGCACCAACTTAACTTAAATTCCAAAATGTGGTGGTGTTGTTTCTTTTAATAACTACAGAACAATTAGCCTAATTGGAAGTGTGTACAAGATAATTTCTAATTGCTTGGCTGAGAGACTAAAGCTTGTCCTTCCTTCTATAATTCTGATTTCCAAGGAGCGTTTGTGCATAATAGGCAAATAAAAGATGGTATTCTAATTGCAGCGGAGCTTATTGATTCTAGGAAGAAAGAGGGCAAGCCGGGTCTTATCTGCAAAGTAGATTTCGAAAAATATTTTGAAAACATTAACTGGAACTGTGTGGATCTTGCTCTTGCAAAATTTGACTTCAGACACATTTGGAGAAGCTGGATTAAATGGTGTATTTATTACACAAGATTTGTTGTACTTGTTAATGGTGAATCTATTGCAATGTTCAGAAATCATAAGGGTATAAGACAAGGTGATCCGATTTCACAATTTCTTTTTATTTTGGTAGTAGAAATTCTTCCACTAATGATCAAGAGAGCTGCTGATTCGGGGTTATTAGGTGGTTTTAAAGTAGCCGGGTATGGTACTGTCATAAACCATCTTCAGTCCGCAGATGACCTTATGGTTTTCCTTGACGACTCTGAAGAGCAAGTGGAAAATCTGAAAAATATATTACTTTCTTTTGAAATAATTTCTAGTCTCAAAGTTAATTTCAGGAAAAGTGCAGCGGCGGGAATATGCATTGATCATAATGGTGCTAGATGTGCTGAAATTTTTGGGTGTAGTTTAGTCAATTTAACGACTAATGATCTTGGTATTCGTCTAGGCAGTAAATCCAAGTGCAGGCCTGTTTGGGACATTATCATCTAGAGGGTCCAGTGATAGACACATTTATGTGTCTATTTTCATCTCTATTGTGTATATTGTTAGTACCCATTTTTGTACTTATTTCGGTATTTTATCTCTTTGTAGGTGTTTTTGGAGAAATAAGCTTTTGCGGCGAAATTGGCTCGAAAAGTTGTTAAAGGCACCTGGGAGAACATTTGCTATTCGGACTCTCTCTTTGGATAAGGGGTAACCCATTTCGGGCATGTACTAAAGGGACACCAGAACTGGATAGGGTGAGGTCTTCTTCTTCAAAATTCAAATGCAAAAATATTGGCAGGAAACTATGTGCAGCGTCTGCAGATTTTGGACTCGAGTTTTGGAGCTGTTTCAGGGAGATTCAACACCGGAAATTGATTGGGCTGGAATTGATATGACTTAACAAGTTCATTAGAAGCAATTGTACCGATCGGCTGGAATTGCCGGAAAAAGGAAACAGAGCAAATAAGGAAACACGTCCCTTTCGAGTTTGTTTTTGGACATTCAGAGAGATTAAAGGCAAGAAATTCGTTCCAAAGATACATATTCTATCTAAGGAAGAGTTTGATATAATTGGGAGAGCTCAGAAACGCGTGAAACGAATTAGGGAAAAGATTATTGCCGTCACTGCCAAGGAAGGAAAGAAGAGATTTCGAAGCGATTTGGGAAAGATTCAATGACCCTTTTGTGTATAAATAGGATGCTTAGGTCCCCTAGAAGGGTGACGAAGAGTTTGGAGTAGTTTAGAGCACTCAGGAGGCGAGAATCAGAGTTGCAGGAAGTTACGTGTTTCTGCTGCTGCTGAAGAACAAACGTTGCAAGGAAGAACAACGTCTCAAATTCGCAACATCACTTCTCTGTAACAGCTGAACTTTCCGTCACCTTTTCTTTCACTGTAACAATTGAACAGCGCCTTTGCATCAGTTATTTCTGTTGCAATTTTTTTGTTTTATTGTTTCACCTCTTGTAAACACTTTTTGAGCTATAAACATATATTTTGAGCAAGTGATTAATATGAGGAGATAAACCCCATTGTTGAGGCGATAGAGGAAGCTATTTTTCCAACAAGAAGTGGTATATTCTATTTTATTTATTTATTTGCAATTATGTTATGATTATTTGCCTTGGTTGAAAATTGTTTGAATGATCCTTGTTAAGCAATTGTGATTTCTTTTGATAGAACATACTTGGACCTAGGTTTTTGATGTTCTATGCTTTGGATTTACACTTGTTATTTTGAGAATCTACTAGTTGCAATAAGTTAGAATCAACTTGAACGAGAAAATTGCATAAATATAAATATCGGGATTAAATCACTTTGAACTTTGAAAATAGTGGAATCTTAGCCTCAGTGTTCTTTTAATACTCATATCATCTTTGATTGAGTTTGTGACAATTTTTAGTTTGTTTTCTATTTTAGTTTTAGAATTTAAGTCTATATTTTATCCTTCGCAAGTCTGAGAATCGAACCACTTTTACCACTATCTCAAAACTACATCAATTTTTGGCGTCGTCGACGCGGATTTGCTTTTAGGGTTTTTAGACTTAGGTTTCTTTTATATATATATATTTATTTTTATTATTTTTTAGGTTTTTATTATTTTTGTTCTTTTTTACGTTTTTGGGCATTTGTCTTTTGTCTACAGGTTTTGGATCATAAAGCGAATTGAGCCAAGGAGTTTGGTGATTTCGTAAAGGCTGGAACTTAAAGCATAAAGACTTGGAGCATTAGATTAAAGCGAAAAGAACGGAAAAGAATACAATTTCTTTTTAGATATTTTCTTTTATTTTATTTTTTTAGGGTTTGTTTATTTTTATTTATTAAAAAAAAGAGAGAGAGAGAGAGAGAGAACTGTATTAGGGTGTGCTATTTTTGTAATTTTTTCTTTTGTTTTTGGACACTTGGACATTGGACATTATTATTTTTAAACCCTAAGGAAGGGTTGGTTTAAATACAAATTGTGTGCAGGGAAGGACGGTGATTACGATATCACCTCGACCCCTCGGGTTCGTACATAACATAGGAGTTGTGGCCCGAGTCGATTTCAGCGGTTCTTCGCCCGTCTGGTACGAGAGGTAAGTTTTTCGAAACGCCCGCGAATCCCCTGTCAGCGGGTTTACTGTATTCCTTAAGGTGAATATATGCTGAGGACTTGAATACGGTTGCTTTTAATTCCTAGTAAAGGGCAAGGACTGGCCATACAAGATAAGGGTTTGGATTTCATCATCGTTCTCTTCTTTCCCGCCTTAGGAACGCGAAACCAAACGCGAACCTAAGCCTAAAATTTTGACTAGAACGAGACCTATAGGGTAACGAGCTTAATAGGAAAGTCGTTCGAAGAATATTGGTTACTATTTTGAGCATACTTCAAAGTTCTTGACGGTTTATGTGAGTTGAATGCGTGACTGCGCCGCCTTGTAACCGGTGTGGCCTTGGGTATCAAAGCTCCACTGAGCTTCCCTCGCCTTGATTCAACTTACTTTGACTCGGATTGATTCCAGAGGGGTTTGCTCAGATTGTAACGAGTTCCTTTTCGAAAGAATAGAAGCTGGTCTAGTGACAATCTAAGTGGAGCCATCATGCTTTTTGTTTGCTAGAAATTTAGGTTTGATTTGGTTGAGTCAGTCTTGTTTTGTGTTTGCATAGAATTCCCTTCCTTATTCTGTTGCATGCCTGAACGTAAAAGAGACGCCCTAGGTAGATTTGTTAAAGATAAACCTAGTAGTTCTAAGCGTCTTGATTACCTCAATTTAGAGAGTCTGATTCGTGAAGACTCCGTTTTTGAACGTCCGTTTGAAGAGAAAATCCCTGATAGTCCAATAGCGCCAGAAATGGCAACTTTGAAAGCCTTGTTGAATCCTACTAGGACTACTCGTCCCTCGTGTATCAAGTTACCTGAAACTGAAGCAAATTATGAACTTAAGCCTGGAACCTTACAGTTGCTCCCAATCTTTTTAGGAAAAGAAAATGAAAACCCCTATTTCCATGTTAGGGACTTTGAGGAAATCTGTAGTACCCTGAAAATTAGAAACCTTGATGATGATGCTTTAAAACTCAGGTTATTCCCCTTTTCCTTAAAAGATAAAGCCAAGTCGTGGCTGTATAGTTTGGCTTCCGAATCAATTGAAACCTATGAACAACTTACATCCGCCTTTTTGAACAAGTTTTTCCCTAGGCACAAAACCTCGTCTATTAGGACGCAAATCTGCACGTTTACACAACAGGAGGGAGAATCTTTGTATAGGTATTTGGAAAGGTTCAATGATTTATTAGCCCAATGTCCTCATCATGGTTTAGAAAAGGTTAGGTTAGTTCAGATCCTTTATGAGGGTTTAGATTATCCCACCACAACTACAGTAGAGTCCATGTGTACAGGTGGGTTTGAAAACCAAACAGATGATAATGTGATGACATACTTGCATGAAATCGCCGAAAAGACCCAACAATGGGAAAGTAATAGGGTACCCCAGAAAACAATTCTTCTAGGCAGAGGAAACGTTAATAGGGTAGAAGAAAGCTACGAATCAGATGCCAAAATTGCTGCTATAGCAAAAAGGTTAGAAGTTTTAGAAGTGGGTCATACTAGTGGTAGAATAGAGCCTTTTTGGGAAGGCAATATTGTTGAAGAGCAAGCCAATGCTCTCTATAATAACACTAGGTTTGATAACCGTCAGAAGTTTGACCCATATTCAGAAACCTATAATCCTGGCTGGAGAAACCATCCCAACCTTTCGTGGTCTAAGGGCCAGAATCAAGGTCAGTCTAGTAAATCTCAAGCTCCCCCAGGTTTTGGCTATACTAAGAATCCTTCATCCCCGGCACAGTTTCAGAACCCTCCGGATAAGAAGATTATGAGTTTAGAAGAGTCTCTTGCTTTGTTAACTCGTAACACTATGCAGTTTCATCAATCTGTTGCTCAAGGTATAGAAGAAAATAATAGAATAGGTCAGGCTAACTCTCAGGCTATTTCCGAGTTGAAAACCCAGGTTAGTCATATAAATGAGTCTTTAAGAGAAAGAGGTAAGTTTCCTAGTCAAACTCAACCCAACCCTAGAGGATCTCATGAACTAGGTGCCCAACCATCGAATCAGTTGAATGCTATTACAACCCTCAGGAGTGGTAGAGTAGTAGACAATCAGGTAAACATGCCCGATAGTAAACATACTGTAGTTCACCCCTCAGGATCTCATCCCTCAGGACCGCTAACTGAGGGGACTGATAAAATTTCCAATGATGCTGACTCGGTTCCTGAGAGGTCTGATCTTGTGCCTAGAGCCCCATTTCCCTAGCTATTAGCATCAACAAAGAAGGAATCGAACTTTAATGACATATTGGAGGTTTTTAAGCAAGTTACCATAAACCTTCCTTTATTAGATGCAATTAGGAAAATTCCTGCTTATGCCAAGTTCCTTAAGGATATGTGTACGCGAAAGAGAAAACTTAGCGTCCATAAGAAAGCCTTTTTAGATAGTCATGTAAGTTCAATCATTCAGAAGACTACCACTCCAAAGTACAAAGACCCAGGTTCCCCAACCATTGCTTGCACAATAGGTAAACACCGGGTAGAAAGATATTTACTTGACTTGGGAGCCAGTGTGAACTTACTGCCGTACCATGTGTACTTACAGCTAGGTCTTGGTGAAATGAAACCTACTCAGATAACACTGCAGTTAGCTGATAGGTCTGTCAAAATTCCTCGAGGAGTTATCGAGGATGTTCTTATTGAGGTCGACAAGTTTATTTATCCAGTGGATTTCGTGGTCCTAGATACCCAACCTGTCCCTGAACCAGTGAACCAGATACCTGTGATTTTAGGTCGCCCATTCTTAGCTACGTCTAATGCGATCATAAACTGTCGAAATGGTGTGATGAATTTAACTTTTGGTAATATGACTACCGAAATGAACATTTTTAATGTCAGTAAGCTACCTTATGAGCTAGATGACACATGTGTTGAAGAAGTGAATATGATAGAATCCTTAGTTCAGGAGTCATTACCAAACATCTTGTCCGAAGACCCATTAGAGAGTTGTCTATCCCATTTTGGTTTAGATTTCGACGATGATAGTGCCATTGAACAAGTAAATGCTCTATTAGATTCTACCCCTGTGTTAGACACTGATAGATGGAAAGCTAGGTTCGAACCATTACCAGCTTCTGAGACTACCTCAGTTATTTCCTTAGAAGAGCCCCCTAAGTTGGACCTCAAACCACTACCAGATAACCTGAAGTATGTGTTCTTAGACCCATATGAGACTTTACCTGTGATTATTGCTGCCGACTTAGATAGTGATCAGGAAAGTAGGCTAGTAAAAGTACTTCAAGATAATAAGGAAGCTTTGGGGTGGTCTATAGCAGACATTAAGGGTATTAGTCCTACCGTTTGTATGCATCAGATTCATTTAGAGGAAGACTCCAAACCGTCTAGAGAGATGCAACGTCGACTGAACCCTAACATGAAAGAAGTAGTTCGAAAAGAGGTGCTTAAGTTGTTAGATGCGGGTATTATCTACCCAATTTCAGACAGTAAGTGGGTCAGCCCCGTTCAGGTTGTTCCTAAGAAATCAGGTATCACTGTAGTCCAGAATGAGGATAATGAGTTAATCCCAACCCGAGTCACTACGGGATGGCGTGTCTGTATCGACTATAGGAAATTGAACAAGGTCACAAGGAAGGATCACTTTCCCCTTCCTTTTATCGACCAAATGCTAGATAGATTAGCTGGATATAGTTTCTATTGCTTTTTAGATGGCTTTTCCGGATATAATCAGATCGTTATTTCCCCAGAAGACCAAGAGAAAACCACTTTTACCTGTCCCTTTGGTACTTTCGCGTATAGACGCATGCCTTTCGGGATGTGTAATGCCCCTGCAACTTTTCAGCGTTGTATGATGAGCATATTTTTTGATATTGTAGAACGGTTTTTAGAGGTCTTTATGGATGATTTTTCAGTGTTTGGTTCATCTTTTGATGAGTGCTTGCATCATTTGATGAGTGCTTGCATCATTTGACATTAGTGTTGACTAGGTGTAAGGAAAAGAATTTAGTGCTTAATTGGGAAAAATGCCATTTCATGGTTAAATCAGGAATTGTTTTAGGGCACATCATTTCTTCAAAGGGTATAGAGGTAGACAAAGCCAAAGTTGACCTTATTAAGACTTTACAGGTCCCAAAAACCGTAAAAGACATTAGGTCATCCTATGGCATGCAGGTTTTTACCGTCGATTCATTAAGGATTTTAGCTTGATTTCTAGACCTCTTTGCAATTTGCTTGCGAAAGATGTTAAGTTTGTCTTTGATGATGCTTGTTTAGAGGCTTTTGAGAAGCTTAAAAATTTACTCACTACCTCTCCCATAGTCCAGGCACCCAACTGGAACCTACCCTTTGAGATTATGTGTGATGCTTCAGATTATGCTATAGGCGTTGTGTTAGGTCAACAAGTAGACAAATTACTTCATGTGATTTACTATGCTAGCAAAACTCTGAATGATTCCCAATTAAACTATACAACTACCGAGAAGGAACTGTTAGCCGTCGTGTTTGCCTTGGATAAGTTTAGATCCTACCTTTTAGGTTCTAAGATCGTAATATATACTGATCATGCTGCTTTGAAATACCTTTTGTCTAAGAAGGACACCAAACCTAGACTGGTTAGGTGGATCCTATTGTTACAAGAATTTTCTCCATACATTAGAGACAAAAAGGGTGCTGAAAATGTAGTAGCAGACCACTTATCCAGGTTAGTTGTTAGTTCCCCTAGTGATGCCCTTCCTATAAGGGATAACTTTCCTGATGAACAATTGTTCTCTGTTTCCCAATCATCTTGGTATGCAAATATAGTGAATTATCTTGTTACTGGTCGTACCCCTCCACATTGGGGTAAACAAGATCGTTCTAGGTTTTTAGCCGAGGTTAAGCATTTCTTTTGGGATGATCCTTATTTGTTTAAGTATTGTCCCGACCAGATTATTAGGATATGTGTACCTGAGAGTGACCAGTCCAGTATTCTCTCCTTTTGTCATGAACATGCTTGTGGGGTTCATTTTAGTGCTAAGAAGACTGCTGCTAAGATATTGCAGTGTGGATTTTACTGGCCTTCATTGTTTAAAGCCTCCCATAATCATTGTGTTTCGTGTGATCGTTGCCAGAGGTTAGGAACCATTTCCCGTCGAAATATGATGCCTTTGAACCCTATTTTAGTGATTGAGGTCTTTGATGTGTGGGGCATTGATTTTATGGGTCCATTTCCTAGTTCTTTGGGATATCTTTACATACTTGTCGTTGTAGACTATGTGTCTAAGTGGGTTGAGGCGGTTCCGTGTAAAACAAATGACCATAGGGTCGTAGTTCAGTTTTTGAAAGAGAATATACTTACACGTTTTGGTACACCGCGAGCCATAATTAGTGATGGAGGTTCACACTTTTGTAATAGACCGTTTGCTCTTTTAATGAAACAATATGGTATTACCCATAAAGTAGCTACCCCATATCACCCTCAGACTAGTGGTCAGGTAGAGGTATCCAATAGGGAAATTAAGCGTATATTAGAAAAAACAGTTAATCCCAATAGGAAAGACTGGTCGTCGAGGCTTACTGATGCCTTATGGGCTTACCGTACTGAGTTTAAGACACCCATTGGAATGTCCCCTTATCGTCTAGTATTTGTCAAGGCATGTCACCTACCTGTCGAGTTAGAGCATAGAGCCTATTGGGCTGTTAAGAGCTTAAACTTTTCACTTGACAAGGCAGGAGTTCATAGAAAGCTCCAGCTCAATGAGTTGGATGAGATTCGTAGAGATGCATACGATAGTGCTAAGGAGTATAAGAACAAAATGAAACTTGTGCATGATAAGAATATTTTACGAAAGTCATTTTCTCCAGGTCAAAAATTTCTTCTGTATGACACTCGTTTGCATCTATTCCCCGGGAAGTTGCGCTCTCGGTGGACCGGTCCTTTTGTGGTCCGTACTGTTTTTCCTCATGGCGCTATTGAGATTGAGACACCAGATGGTAGTAGTTCTTCAAAGGTTAATGGTCAGCGATTGAAGCCCTTTTTAGAGCCTTTTCCTACAAGTGATGTTGAGGAGGTCCCTCTGGAGGACCCTGTTTACCTTGATTGACCATCAAGGCGGTTTGTATGTTGTATGTTGTATATTATTTTTGTAGGTTTTTGGTTACACTTCACCCAGGTACTATCTTTCCAACTTCTCTCTTTACAAATTCCTCATGTTATTTATACTTTATTGTGCTTTCACTAGAAACATTGAGGACAATGTTAGATTTAGGTTTGGGGGTGGGGATGATATATTTTGTTATTTTTTTCGTTTTAGTTGCAATAAATAAACTCCAGAGCCTAGAAATTTATGTCTATTTAGGATTGCACTAACTAATCTAAGTGGATGGAAGCATTTTGATCGTAGGAGTTGAGGGACCAATCTGACTAGATGGAAACATCTAGAAGAGTATATTCATAAAAGCACAGAGCTCAGGTGTTAGAAATAACATGATAGTTTCACCATATCTCGTTGAGTCCTTTTCACTTCTATTTTTATTTTATTTTGTTTTTAAACTATGTACTCTAAGTGGATAGGTGGGGCCCACGATTCAAGTTGTTACCAACGCTAGGATGAATTAGAGTGATTGAGATACCATGAAAAAAAAATATATATATATTTAAAAAAAAATGGTAGTTACCGAAATGTAGAAAAAAATAAAAAAAATAAATAAATAAATAAATTGAGACCAGACCATTTGACCAAAAGGAATAAATTCAATAAAGTCGACCACTGGTACCCTTGTATATGCCAGTTGTGTTGACCTAGAGTTAGGTTATCGACCACTGGTTCCCTTGTATATGCCAGTGTGTTGATATCAGTCAGACTAATATCTCAATCCATTAGGATAGATTCATTTTGGCGGAGGCCTTCAGACAGATATGGGAAACGCCGTTCACTTAGTAAACATCAAAACCATCTATGTTTTTCTATATCCATCTTCTTGATCTATCCATGTGATTAGTTTTGACTCCGGATATTGATGTCCATAGTGCGACTATCTGAGTAGAGCTCTGTCACTTTATATGAATTTTAGTATGCTTGAGTGCAAACTCGTGTACAGCAATTGGAATTTCGCATCAAGGTACTTCCTCCTGTTGTCAATAAGTATGCCAACCAAGGAGATTCTTTAGTGCCTTCCAAGAATCTGTGTAGATAGCTAAGGTCTGGAGTATAAAGGTTTTTTGGGTATATCTCTAGTAAGCCCTCCCGAGACTATAACTCGCCACTAGGGCCACCTAGGGGTTTAAAGGCTTATTGCATACGCTAAATGCAATTGTCGATGCCTGCGACAGTGAGTTAGGATTTTATTTTGTAGTTTTGATTTGCTCGGGACTAGCAAATAATAAGTTTGGGGGTATTTGATAGACGCATTTATGTGTCTATTTTCATCTCTATTGTGTATATTGTTAGTACCCATTTTTGTACTTATTTCGGTATTTTATCTCTTTGTAGGTGTTTTTGGAGAAATAAGCTTTTGCGGTGAAATTGGCTCGAAAAGTTGTTAAAGGCACCTGGAAGGACATTTTCTATTCGGACTCTCGCTTTGGATAAGGGGTAACCCATTTCGGGTATGTGCTAAAGGGACACCAGAACTGGATAGGGGGAGGTCTTCTTCTTCAAAATTCAAATGCAAAAAAATTGGCGGGAAACTATGTGCAGCGTCTGCAGATTTTGGACTCGATTTTTGGAGATGTTTCAGGGAGATTCAACACCGGAAATTGATTGGGTTGGACTTGATATGACTTAACAAGTTCATTAGAAGCAATTGTACCGATCGAAATGGGCTGTAATTGCCGGAAAAAGGAAACAGAGCAAATAAGGAAACACGTCCCTGTCGATTTTTTTTGGACATTCAGAGAGATTAAAGGCAAGAAATTCGTTCCAAAGATACATATTCTATCTAAGGAAGAGTTTGATATAATTGGGAGAGCTCAGAAATGCGTGAAACGAATTAGGGAAGAGATTATTGCCGTGACTGTCAAGGAAGGAAAGAAGAGATTTCGAAGCGATTTGGGAAAGATTCAATGACCCTTTTGTGTATAAATAGGATGCTTAGGTCCCCTAGAAGGGTGACGAAGAGTTTGGAGTAGTTTAGAGCACTCAGGAGGCGAGAATCAGAGTTGCAGGAAGTTACGTGTTTCTGCTGCTGCTGAAGAACAAACGTTGCAAGGAAGAACAGCGTCTCAAATTCGCAACATCACTTCTCTGTAACAGCTGAACTTTCCGTCACCTTTTCTTTCACTGTAACAATTGAACAGCGCCTTTGCATCAGTTATTTCTGTTGCAATTTTTCTGTTTTATTGTTTCACCTCTTGTAAACACATTTTGAGCAAGTGATTAATATGAGGAGATAAACCCCATTGCTGAGGCGATAGAGGAAGCTATTTTTCCAACAAGAAGTGGTATATTCTATTTTATTTATTTATTTGCAATTATTTTATGATTATTTGCCTTGGTTGAAAATTGTTTGAATGATCCTTGTTAAGCAATTGTGATTTCTTTTGATAGAACATACTTGGACCTAGGTTTTTGATGTTCTATGCTTTGGATTTACACTTGTTATTTTGAGAATCTACTAGTTGCAATAAGTTAGAATCAACTTGAACGAGAAAATTGCATAAATATAAATATCGGGATTAAATCACTTTGAACTTTGAAAATAGTGGAATCTTAGCCTCAGTGTTCTTTTAATACTTATATCATCTTTGATTGAGTTTGTGACAATTTTTAGTTTGTTTTCTATTTTAGTTTTAGAATTTAAGTCTATATTTTATCCTTCGCAAGTCTGAGAATCGAACCACTTTTACCACTATCTCAAAACTACATCATCCAACAGAAGCTATCTACATGGAAACGTAACTATCTTTCTAATGGGGGAAGACTTATTATGATTAATAGTGTATTTGCAAGCCTGCCTGTGTACTATTTGACGATGTTTCAAATGACGGTTTCTGTGGTTAAGGAACTGGAAAGGATGATGAGAAAATTTCTTTGGGGTTCTTCTAATATTACAAAGAAACGAAGTTGGGTGGCATGGACTAAAGCGAACTTACCGAAAAACAGAGGTGGAATTGGGATCAAAAGGATAAAATTAGTGAATCATGCGCTGCATTGTAAGTGTATATAGCGGTATGAAAATGAAAATAAGGCACTTTGGAGAAAAATAATTCACCAAAAATTTGGAGGTAACCTTGAATCTTTCCTTCATAATTCTTACTCTAAGACTTTGGTTCTAGTTTGTGGGTTGGAATTTTAAAAGCTAGAGATCATGTTAAGCAACATACGAATTTTGTTATTAAGAATGGTCATAGTATTTTGTTCTGGAGAGACCCTTGGGTTGGTAATCAAACCCTATAAATGAGATTCCCGACTTTATTCAAATTGTCTAGAAATAAAAAGATGTTTCTGTTTCTCAAATGACAACTGTTTCTGGGGCCTGGGATTTAGATTTTAGGAGAAATATAAATGAAGATGAGTTGGGGGATGTGGCTCAGTTTATTCAAGTTATAGGTGATCCGCACTTGTCGACAGACAGTGATCAATGGAAATGGAAACCAGCTTTTCTGTGGCCAACTGTTATTCTACTCTTGATTTGGATGGTTATCTCTCTTTCCCACATAAGCAGATTTGGAATTCAAAAGTACCTTTGAAGGGTTCCTTCTTGGTTTGGATTTTATGTCATAAAGAAGCGCCAACATTGGATTTCCTTCACAGAGCTGGAAAAGTTCAGGATCCGACTTATTTATTTTGTGCTGATGTCGTGGAGTTAAATGACCATTTGTTTATTTAGTGCAAAGATATTGCCAAAATATGGAATTACTTCCTTGACAGTTTTTGGTTTGCAATGGACTTTCTCCGAAGGCATGAAGACGAATATTTGGGAATGGAAGAACAAGAAAGGAAGGAGAATGTTAAAGAAAATCTAGAGTATGCTTCCCTTTGCAATTTGGTGGACGGTTTGGAACGAAAGGAATAGTCGTTTATTTGACAACAAACGAAGACACTTAAATCAATTAATTGTTTCTGTTAAATGCACATTATATAAATGGGCACTTCATAATAAGTTGTTTGATGGGGTTCCTCTTTATTCTCTAATATGAAATTGGAGAGCTGTAATGGTATCAGCTATCCTTGTTAGCTTAGTCTTTTTTCTTGTGATTACTCACTGCTTTCGTGAGCATCACTTCTTAATTTGATTTTGCCTTTTCGTCAAAAAAATAAAAATAAAAAAAGTAATCCAAACCCAACATTTTATTTACTGCTGCCTTATTTCTCTCTAATTTTAATCACCTCCTCTGAATCATATTTTAATTTCTAGGTCTTTTTCTTTTTTAGTTGTAGGTTTTTAAATCTTATTTTAGGCATTTCTCATTGATCTTTGAGTCCAATTAATTATATGTTTTTGATGTTTCAAAGGCATTCATGGTCCAAAGTGTTAGAGCATAGATCGGTTGAACCCACCAAGCGTTGGTATGTCAAGTTTGGTTGTTATATTTTAGTGAACCAAAACTCATTTAAGAGTCGCTTTATTAAATGTATTAGAATCAACTTCGTATAGGTTAGCTTGAAAGTATTAAGATACGAGACATTACAAGTATTGCGAAGACTTGAAGAAGTGAAGAAGTAAGGAACTACAACCACAACATCATCCTTCCACTTGAGGTTAGTGATATTTGACTTGAACTGTTTCATTCCCTAACGTATCTTTCAAGTCGTGCATATTGAAAACAAAACGCGAAGCATGAACACTCTAGATAGACATAGTATTAAGGAATACAATACGAGGTTTATTGCTTAACCATTAAACTTTATTGATAAGACATCAGCATAATCATTTGAATGTTATTGTGATTATGTATAGGTATGAGGTGAGCATTTCATCCTCGGAAACAATGTGTTTACATGTGCTTTAAGGAAGTAAGTCCATGAACTTTGTTTGTGAATTGAAAAGGAAATCGCCAGGCGTTATTGGGATTGTTCTTCATTGCATATCTTATGAACGACCAATATGTGTGATTAGTGTAACCACTCATGACTTGTTTGTGTTCTTCGTAAAACTATTCACATGAGGCCTGACTTTTGTATTGGTATGACTTTTACCGATCTTAAGTAATCACTTGATGGTATGATCGATTTTGTGTAGTTCGTAAGACCTAACACTGGGTAAAGGGGAACCGATCCTAGTAAGAGGTGAAACACATAAAGGGGAATCTATCCTTGTATGGGGTGCAGCAAGGTTTATAGTAGAAATGGGAACCAATCCTATGGACATGTGCAACACTTTTTTTAGCAAAGGAGAACCGATCCTATGGACATGTGCAACACATATGAGTTAGATACCATATATATATAGAGGGAACCGATCCTATGGACATGTGCAACACATATGAGTTAGATACCATGTATATAGGGGGAACCGATCCTAGTACCTAGTCAACCGAATTTTGGAAAGCTAGTGTGACTATGCACAATACTCACATGGAGGTAGAACCGAAACTTGTTTTGGTAGAACCGTTAAACCCATGATTTGTGATTGAGAGTTCTTAATCAATCACATAGCTCTTGAAAGTCAGATGAACCAATTCTAAACTTATTTGGAAGCATGGTAAATCGATTTCAAGTGTGTAAGTATGAAAGAGGACTTACAAAGTAAGGATGTCGACACACTTTGAACACGTACATTTATGCGTTTCTTTTAGTGTTCAAAGATATTCCTTAACAGCTAAGAAGGAAGTAAATCCCAGGATCGAAATTAAATAAGTTAAAAATCTTTTAATAAAGGTTTTTAATTATATATGGAAATAAGAATTTGTAATGTGCATTTTCTAGTTAAAGATTTTCCAAGGAGATTTTCGATCATTATTTTGGACAGAGCTGAAAAAGCGGGGGTCTAACAACACCACCCAATATTTCGCTTAACAATCTGTATGGACTAACTCCGAAATACTTTCTAGAGAATCAACTAGACAGTCAGACTCAATCTAGGTAAAAGTATCTCAATGAGTTAATATCTCTCTCTTGTTTTGATTTACTCAAGCTAATAGAAATCAGCGAGTCCTAATCAAACACAAGGTATAACTTGGACGGTACCAAAGACCAATGTCCAAGGATCAATCAATGATAATCAACAACCAAAGGTTGGATTAATCTAATTGATGATCTAAATGCACAACCTGTATTATTTCAATTATAAAGATAATTAATATAATGCAAAAACTGAAATAACACAGACACCAGAAATTTTGTTAACGAGGAAACCGCAGATGCAGAAAACCCCCGGGACCTAGTCCATATTGAATACACACTGTATTAAGACGCTACAGACACTAGCTAGCCTACTCCAAGCTAACTTCGGCCTGGACTATAGTTGAACCCCAATCAGTCTCCCACTGATCCAAGGTACAGTTGTACTCCTATGCCTCTGATCCCAGCAGGATACTGCGCACTTGCTTCCCTTAGCTGATCTCACCCACAACTAAGAGTTACTACGACCCAAAATCGCAGGCTTTAACAATAAACAAATCTGTCTCACACAGACAAGTATATCAAAGGATCAATCTGTCTCCCACATAAAAACCCTAAAGTTTTTGTTCTGTCTTTTGATAATAATCAAGGCGAACAGGAACCAATAGATAATTCGGTCTTATATTCCCGAAGAATAGCCTAGATTAATCAATCACCTCACAACAATCTTAATCGTATGGTAGCGAAACAAGATGTTACGGAATCACAAACAATGAGACGAAGGTGTTTGTGATTACTTTTTATATCTTGCCTATCGGAGAAATCAAACAATCTCAAGCCAATCAATATGATTGTACTGTTACGATAGAAGATGCAAGATCAGATCACACAACTACGATAAAAGTAGTATCGGGCTGGCTTCAAAATCCCAATGAAGTCTTTAAGTCGTTAACCTGGTTTTAGAAGAAGAAAACCAAAGGTTAAAATAGAACCGACTCTAGCACGCAAACGAGTATCACACGTAAGGTGTGGGGATTATTTTTTCAGAGTTTCCAGATGTCCCCTTATATAGTCTTTCAAATAAGAGTTATTCCTTGGTAACAAAGTAATCAATATTCACCGTTAGATGAAAACCTAATTTAGATTAAAGCTAATATTTCTCAACCGTTAGATCGAAAACTTAGCTTGTTATACACAAATGAACTGCACGCTTCTAGGTTTGTTAACCGTACCCAAACGTGTGCATTGTTGGTTCAACAATAGTTTAACTGAAAGGTTAACCATATGAGCATTTCATACCAACCATGTTCTTCTTCACCATAACTAGTTCAAATGACTCAAATGAACTAGTTAGAGAGTTGTTCAATTGCAAGGAAATCTTATGTAACTACACAAGACACAATTGAAGCAAAGATGATTTGATTCACTCGAATCGGTTCATGAACTTTAATAGCCGCGGTTTGCAAATGCATTCCTTAGTCTTTTAAGATTAAGTTCAGAAATCATCTTTAGATATATAACCATATCAAGTTCGCGGACTAGGTTCGCGGACTTAAGACATCGGATAGAGTTTACGAACTCCAGCAGAAATTCTGGGGATGAGAACTTCGCCGGTTGGCAAACTGGGTTCGCGGACTTAGCTGACGCAAGTAGTTTGTCAACTTCACCAGAAATTCTCGGGTTTGAGAACTTCGGCAGTTCGCGGACTTGGCACTTGCCATCCTTCCGGTTCTCTTGATCAACAAAGTTCGAAAACTGCAGTTTAAGGAGTCCATTGTTTATGTAATCTAAACTCTCATTCCAATCATTGAAACATTCTTAGAGGACGTTATATAGTTGTTACACCATTTCTCGTCAAAGCAATTCTCAAAGTGATTGAAACATATCATGACTTTCGTCACTAGGTAAAGATAAACTTGGTCAAAGTGAAAAGCTTACCAACACATATTTAGAGATATAGATAGGCGAGGTATACTCGGCTCGAAATACCAAATGTGTATAATAATAGTCTATATATATAGCATACGATTTTTATCTCAAAGAGTAGGAGATAGAATAGATAGACTTTTGAGTGACAGATAAGTTCAAGTCTCCACATACCTTTTTTTCGAGAAGTTACACCGGTTCCTTGAGTAGATCTTTTTCTTGTATGATGAATCGCCATGAAGTCCTTGAGCTCAACTACACTTACTATCCTAGTCCGAGACTTAGCTATAGTAGACTAGAAATCAAGAGTTATAGTTTTGATCACTAACATTGACAAATATGCTTTAGATAGCAACGCATGCAAGTTTGACCGAGCAGTGCTCTAACAATCTCCCCCTTTGTCAATTTTAGTGACAAAACTATCAATACATATTGAATACAAAAAGATAATGAAACTTTAGTCACTTCCAAGTACTCCAATGATCCCATTCCACATGTCTAATCTTCAACATTCCTCGAAATCTTCATCACTTCCAAGTACTCCAATGATCCCAAAGGTTGTAAGTTTAGCACCATCGTTGTTGAAGATCCGTATCTATAACAATGAGAAAGCATCGGTCTCGATCATACAGTGTCATAGTATTATTACACAGTGTCAAAGTTCAATTGTATCACAACTTCAACAATAATACTATGGTGATATGTATCACTCCCCCTTAGTCAATAATCCATCTCATATGAAAACCACTCCCCCTTACACAATGATCCGAAAACCATATGTATTTGTAGTGTGAACTACACATTAATTCTCCCCCTTTTTGTCAATAAAATTAGCAAAGGTACAAGAACGGGATCATAATGAAATTTCTGTAAGAAACATTTCATGACTGAGAGAAAGAAACACACATCATCTTATTTAGATGCAATCATATAGCCGAAGCTAACATCATTCATCAATGAGTTTAAAGATACAAGATAACCCCTCTAAAATTCCACAACCGCACACCCCTGATATGACCATTAAGCACAAGTTTAAAAGAATTTTCCCCCATTTGATGTCATTCCCGAAAGAACAACAACGAGCGACCTTAATTTCAAGAGAAAATAAGGATTTTATTGGACATCAAAACCATGAGAATGATTTTTATATCCAAAACTCAATCAAATTAATCACAAGTAAACCCATGATTAATTTAATTGGAATACATAATCAAATTAACCACAAAGTGATCAATTTAATTGATTGTGCTCAAGATAAGTAAACTTACGGAGCAACGACTAAGATAACCATACAAGAGAGTGATTGGCTTAATCATTCATATACTCAACACAAGAGAACTTGTGGAGTAATAACTAAATAATCAAGAAGATGATTAATTTAGTTCTAAATGCTCAACATAAAGTACCTCAGGCAACAACCAACAAAGCTAATAAAAAACAATCAACTTGGTTGTATCGTGCTCAACATAAGATACATTACGGAGCCTCACAGTAATACATAAAATATGGATCAATAAAGATCAATACTGTGGAATACACAAGGATTCATTCTTTTGCACAAGCATATACAATAGCAATAATCCTTGGTTACAAAAGATTTTAACCCATCTTCCATCAAAGATTAACAATATAGGCTTAACTTTTGTATATGTCAAAATTCCATTCATTCCTTAATCAATAAAAGAAATACCGATCATGAACGACTTTACTTTTGACAAAATATGGGACAACATAGTTCACGGACGTAAACACCAATATCCCATAACAAGTTGCAATATAACAAATCATAAAGATTAAATACTGCAAAACATCATCCTCCAAATAGTTTTAGAATTTAAACAAAAAACCTAAAAACAAGAAGATGAAAATAATAGCTATATGTAGTCACAATCATCGCTATTCAAAGCACTAGTTATTCTTCCAACTAAGCCAAAAAGAAGACTTACTAGGTATTGTAGATCTTTCTCAAGGCGTCTACAGAAAACTCCTTCTCATTATTGAAAAACCCATTGATTATGGGATCATGCAATTCCTCTAGATCTTCAGAAATATCAGTTAACTCACTAAGTTCTCTTTTTAGATCACATAGAGTATTCTTGGTTAGAATCAACCTTTGTTCATAGTGAGTTGTCTCTTCCAAAGAGGAAATGATTCGAGATTTTAAATCATTTCGCTTGTTAATGAAAGCTTTCACCATGTCTCCAAAATGATTATTATGACATACAAAAAAGAGACAGTTAGAGGAAGAACCTTCTCCAATGGTTGTTGACTTCTTCTTTATCATCAGAGAGGAAGTGATTCCTTTGCACAGATGTACATTGACTGCTTCTACATCATCTCTTTTGGACGTACCTCTAGTTACAGGAGCCATGAGAATCGTGAAAGAAAAAAGGAGAAGGAAAACAGTACCAGGAGATTTATAAGTGACAAACCCTAGATACGGTCTTTCAAACAGAAAGGACTACACAAATAAAAATGGAAACATACGAACATTGACTTGAGCCACTTCTAGACGCTTCTTATCTTTCCCAAGTTAAGGATGAGAAGGTAAACGTCACCATTCAGTTGGTGAACGGACGGGCCAAATGCCCACCTCCCTTGTTTTTTCATGGCTTGTCACTGGTGGTTGAGCTAACAAATTTCTTTATTCTTCTAGAGAATTTACTCAGTTTGTCTTTATCCAGACTTACTCTTTGCATGTTCTTTTGAAGTTTGGTGACTCTATTGTTGCTTTTCTTGAATCCCCAACAAGTATCTTTAACATGTCTTGAGTGTCCACAGAAGGAGCATATCAATGTGGATTTTTCGTATTCATGTAATTCCTCCTTTTTATCACAACGCTCGACCATTGTTTCCTGATTTGCAGAACCCATCACTTTTCCTGTTTTGCTACTGAATCCTAAACCATGATAGTTTCAAAGGATCTCTGACCAAACAACATTTCTGAAACTTTGTCAGAGCTTCCAGACAGCCTTTTCAGGTCATCTCTGAGAGAATTAATCTCTTTTTCCTTTAGAGACATGGTTTTGACGAACTTAGTATTAAGATGCTCTATCTCAATATTTTTCGTCTGGAGTGATGATTCAACATAACTCAAGGAGGTTTTGAGACGAAGGTTCTCTTGAAGAATCTCTTTATTCAGGAGATCAATCAACTCAGTGTCAAATTCAAGTTCTGAATCAGAATTTGAAGTTGAAAGAGAATCTGAAGTACGGGCAGTAAACCCATTGCACCAGTTAGTCTCATCTGAGTTATATTGAGAAGTATTGTCTTATGTTGAATAATCTTCAGCAGCCATAGAAGATGGAGAACATGCAAATCTATTCTTCCTTTTTATTAAATTCTTGACCTCATTGACTATTAGTGAATGATCACATTCATCATCCCAGGATAGGTGAGAGGAAGACAACTCAGTTTTGTTCACAGCGTTGAGTGCGAACGTTCTCCCTGACTCTTGATCAAGAATTCTTAACTTTCTAATAAGTGTCGTACTGGAAAGTGTATCAGGGTTATTTCCCTCAACGATGACATGCTTCTTAGACTCGTATCTAGATGGCAGCGATCTGAGAATTTTCATCACAATGTCCTTTTCAGGAATTGTCTTACCCAATGCAAAAGATGCATTAATAATTTCAGACATTTTGTGATTAAATTCATCAATTATATCCTCATCTTCCATACGAAGGTTCTCCCAATCGGATTTAAGGTTTTGAATCCTGGCTTCCCTTTCACTGGAGTTTCCCTCGAATACGGATTCTAAGATATCCCAAGCATCTTTAGACCGAGTGCAATTAAACACATGGTGTTGAAGATTTGGGGTAATGGCATGTATGATAGCATTCAAACCGTTGGAATTTTGCTTTGCAGCATTTATCTCGGCAGAAGTGTATTCACCAAAAGGTTTGGGGACGCTCTCATCTCCAACTGCCACAACGGGAGCATCATAGCCGTTGACAACATATACCCATGATTGAAAATCACGTGCTTGAAGAAAGGCTCGCATAGAAATTTTCCACCACGAGTAATTAGAGCCAACGAAGACTGGTGGTACGTTAATAGAGATAACACCTCTGTCCATAGAGTCAGATTGCTACAAACACAGACTTATAAGGTCTTAAACGTGTTTGCCAGCTCTGATACCAATTGAAAAAGCGGGGGTCTAACAACACCACCCAATATTTCGCTTAGCAATCTGTATGGGCTAACTCCGAAACACTTTCTAGATAATCAACTAGACAGTCAGACTCAATCTAGGTAAAAGTATCTCAAGGAGTTAATATCTCTCTCTTGTTTTGATTTACTCAAGCTAATAGAAATCAGCGAGTCCTAATCAAACACAAGGAATAACTTGGACGGTACCAAAGACCAATGTCCAAGGATCAATCAATGATAATAAACAACCAAAGGTTGGATTAATATAATTGATGATCTAAACGCACAACCTGTATTATTTCAATTAAAAAGATAAACAATATAATGCGGAAACTGACATAACACAGACACCAGAAATTTTGTTAACGAGGAAACCGCAGATGCAGAAAAACCCCAGGACCTAGTCCAGATTGAATACACACTGTATTAAGCCACTACAGACACTAGCCTACTCCAAGCTAACTTCGACTGGACTATAGTTGAATCCCAATCAGTCTCCCACTGATCCAAGGTACAGTTGTACTCCTACGCCTCTGATCCCAACAGGATACTGCGCACTTGAGTCCCTTAGCTGATCTCACCCACAACTAAGAGTTGCTACGACCCAAAATCGCAGGCTTTAACAATAAACAATTCTGTCTCACACAGAAAAGTCTATCAAAGGATCAATCCGTCTCCCACAGAAAAAGCCTAAAGTTTTTGTTCCGTCTTTTGATAATAATCAAGCAGAACATGAACCAATTGATAATCCGGTCTTATATTCTCGAAGAACAGCCTAGATTAATCAATCACCTCACAATAATCTTAATCGTATGGTAGCGAAACAATATGTTGCGGAATCACAAACAATGAGACGAAGGGGTTTGTGATTACTTTTTATATCTTGCCTATCGGAGAAATCAAACAATCTCAAGCCAATCAATATGATTGTACTGTTACGATAGAAGATGCAAGATCAGATCACACAACTACGATAAAAGTAGTATCGGGCTGGCTTCACAATCCCAATGAAGTCTTTAAGTCGTTAACCTGGTTTTAGAAGAAGAAAACAAAATGTTAAAGGAGAATCGACTCTAGCACGCAAACTAGTATCACACGTAAGGTGTGGGGATTAGTTTTGCAGAGTTGCTAGATGTCCCCATATATAGCCTTTCAAATCAGGATTTTGCCTTAGTTACAAAGCAATCAATATCCACCGTTAGATGAAAACCTGATTTAGATTCAAGCTAATATTTCTCAACCGTTAGATCAAAAACTTAGCTTGTTATACACAAATGAACTGCACGCTTCTAGGTTTGTTGACCGTACCCAAACGTGTGCATTCTTGGTTCAACAATAATTTAACTGAAGGGTTAACCATATGAGCATTTCATACCAACCATGTTCTTCTTCACCATAACTAGCTCAAATGACTCAAATGAACTAGCTAAGAGAGTTGTTCAATTGCAAGGAAATCTTATGTAACTACATAAGACACAATTGAAACAAAGATGATTTGATTCACTCGAATCGGTTCATGAACTTTAATAGCCACGGTTTGCAAATGCATTCCTTAGTCTTTTAAGATTAAGTTCAGAAATCATCTTTAGATATATAACCTTCTCAAGTTCGCGGACTAGGTTCGCGGACTTAAGACACCGGATAGAGTTTACAAACTCCAGCAGAAATTCTCGGGATGAGAACTTCGCCGGTTCGCGGACTGGGTTCGCGGACTTAGCTCATGCAAGTAGTTTGTTAACTCCAGCAGAAATTCTTGGGTTTGAGAACTTCGACATTTTGCGGGCTGAGTTCGCGGACTTGGCACTTTCCATCCTTCCGGTTCTCTTGATCAACAAATTTCGAAATCTTCGATTCAAAAAATCCATTGGTTATGTAATCTAAACTCTCATTCCAATCATTGAAACATTCTTAGAGGATGTTATATAGTTGTTACACCATTTCTCGTCAAAGCAATTTTCAAAGTGATTGAAACATATCATGACTTTCGTCACTAGGTAAAGATATACTTGGTCGAAGCGAAAAGCTTACCGTCACATATTTCGAGATATAGATAGGCAAGGTATACTCGGCTCTAAATACCAAATATGTATAATCATAGTCTATATATATAGCATATGACTTTTTTCATAAAGAGTAGGAGATAGAATAGATAGACTTTTGAGTGACAGATAAGTTCAAGTCTCCACATACCTTTTTGTCGAGAAGTTCCACCGGTTCCTTGAGTAGATCTTCGTCTTGTATGATGAATCGCCATGGAGTCCTTGAGCTCAACTACACTTACTATCCTAGTCCGAGACTTAGTTATAGTAGACTAGAAATCAAGACTTATAGTTTTGATCACTAACGTTGACAAACATGCTTGAGATAGCAACGCATGCGAGTTTGACCGAGGAGTGATCTAACAAGAGCATTCTCAGGAATTATGAAAACCGAATATGGAAATTATTATTGAATATATTGAGAATATTTTCGGTTTTGTAAATTCCTTGGTGTCCAAACTTCCTTGTCTATAAATACTTGAAGTTTGCATTTCGGGCAAACTTATCCTTCGTGACAGTAAACTTCCTCTGTTGTACTGTTACTGGTGAAGCCGCCTATTCGGAGAGGAGAGTAACCTAATTAGGCGAAATCTCTTACGACCACTCAATCTAAAGACTTCTTTGGGATTGAGATGCTATACGAATACCACTGGTGGGAAACTAGATAATTGCGGTTTATCTTTTGTTTTCGATTGATTTGATTGACTAACGGTGGTTGAACTTTGATTGCACCTGGATTGTTTACGCTTGAGAATCTTCTCTTCTGATATAAGGTTCACTCAAACTAGTTCGAAGTTTCGACAGGGATCTTTAGACTGCTATTAGTGCTAAATACGATCTTGTGATAATCCATTGTTAACAGACTCCGTTCTGTGTGTGATTAATCATAAGAGATTCAAGTAGTTGTGTGGAGGTTTTTATTGAAGATCTAAGAAAATTTGAAGACAAAGAAGAGATAGAAGATTTCTGACTTGGTTATATAAATCTTTGATGTGCACAATACTTGTTTTGGTAAAAAGAGGATCTCACTATAATCGATTTATCCTTGTGGTAGATTGGATAGAATAGTTGAGTATATCGGCATCAATACGGTTCCTTGGGATTAAAGGTATTGATTGCAAAATCTTATGATTACTTTGGGTAATTGAACATAAGATAGATCTAAGAACCTGAGGAAGGAGTTTATGTTAAGATAAACAGAAGAGCCTTTGTCTAACTCATATCACTTGGTTGAATAGAGTTGATACCAAACATATTTGTTGTTCCTTTACTGTTTGGAATACGAACCAAATGAATTGTTCCAAGTACGTGACTTATTTATAAGTTGGAGGCATGGGAGTACAGACGGAACTAGGTGAACTATAGGTTGAGTTGCTTGGTCTCAACTATACGAAGTTGGTGTAATTTTGTGTAGCGGCTTAATCCTGAGAGTATTCAATTCTGGACAAGGTGCCAGGATTTTTCTACATTTGCGTTTCCTCGTTAACAAAATCTTGTTGTGTCATTTACTTTATTTCCGCATTATAATTGTCTTATTATAATTAAAGTAAATCACACAAACGGTAATTCCTATTTACTTGATAAGCAATCCTATTGTGTTTGGCTAAGTCCGAACCTTTGTATCAAGTAAACATACTTCGTTGTTGTATTGTCTCTATCTCGTATCCATTGACGATCACACGAAGTGTGAACCGATTAGTTGTATTGTCTCGACACAGTCCATAGACAATCACTTTCGGAGAAAGGACTTACAAGTAGGAAACGTTTTAGCTTGAGGTATATTGGGTACCCTCGCCTTTTCACAAAGACTGAATTGTTGGTGGTTAAGATGAATTTGTGAAGATATAATTTCATGTTGATCTATAGATTTTTTTATTTGTTTGGAATTAATTGTGTTAAATTGATCTTTGTTGCTTCAAGTGCATTTTACTCTAGTCTATCACAGTGTGATTAACTAAGAGCTTTAATTAGTCTAGTAGAATTATTTGCTTGGGTTTCACTTTTAGCGCCATAATCTGAAACTATTAAGTACAAACACCGGCGAATGGAGATGTACTACCCGACGAGGCAACAACTACGATTTTGTCTTAGGAAGCAAAATCTCAGGGCCGACCCTGGAAACAGTACATCCCTTTTGTAAACCTAATTCGAATATCAGTTTGAATTAGAAACATGTGATGGTTCCTATTAGATACTGTTGGTATCTGTTGGAGGTATTTATTGAGGATGAAGCGGCATCTTCAATATACACAAATTTTTTACCATAAAAAAGTTTGATTTACAACCAAATCATCAAAAACTCTTTGTTTTGTCTCTTTTCTACAAGCATCTCCAGAATTCTTATTGTGCGTTGTTGTTGAATCGAAGGGTGTAAACCTTGAATTTATTTATATTGGGCTTCATTGTATCTTGAACGTATTATTTCACATACCCATTCAGGAAAGGTTGAAATAATTCTCTAAAAGAATCTTAACTGAGTCTTAATTCAGGAGAACAACATCTGTTAGTGTTTCATCCTCTCTTTAGCCTAAATTTCCAACAGTTTTAGACAATAATTTTTCGACAATGGAGGGTGAAACTTCAAGCATTATTGTGCAATCACTACCAGTTATGAACCAGACTTTGAATCTCTTGGAATATTTTGGTGGTGAAAATTTTACTCGTTGGTGAAAGACAGGAAATTTCTTCCTGATCACTCTAAAATTGGGTCACATTCTTGAAGATCGTTTGTAGGTATTCCTACTTCGAAATCCAATGAACAGTGTAGAATTAAATGTCAAACAAAAGAAGCGTCTAGATGATGACTTCATATGTCGTGGTCATATTTTGAATGCTTTGGAATGCGCTTGATAACAATACAAGATTTCTGAGTCAGGCAACAAGAAACTCTTGATTTACACTTCATGGATTTTAAGATGGTTGATAGTAAGTCAATTGTATCCCAGGTAAATGAAGTTTTACTCATTCCTGATCATCTTTAAAATGCCAGAATTGATCTTGAATCTTCATTAGTTGTTGGGGTCATTACGTCTCGTCTTCCCCGTTATTTGTGTTAGAGCACTGCTCGGTCAAACTCGCATGTGTTTCTATCTCAAGCATGTTTGTCAATGTTAGTGATCAAAACTATAAATCTTGATTTGTAATCTCTTATAGCTAAGTCTCGGACTAGGATAGTAAATGTAGTTGAGCTCAAGGACTTCATGGCGATTCATCATACAAGTAGAAGATCTACTCAAGGAACCGGTGGAACTTCTCGACAAAAAGGTATGTGGAGACTTGAACTTATCTGTCACTCAAAAGTCTATCTATTCTATCTCCTACTCTTTGAGACAAAAGTCGTATGCTATATATATATATAGACTAGATTATACACATTTGGTATTTCGAGCCGAGTATACCTCGTCTATCTATATCTCAAAATATGTGTTGGTAAGCTTTTCGCTTCGACCAAGTTTATCTTTACCTAGTGATGAAAGTCATGAATGTTTCAATCACTTTAGAAATTGATTTGACGATAAATGGTGCAACAACTATATAACGTCCTCTAAGAATGTTTCAATGATTGGAATGAGAGTTTAGATTACATAACCAATGGATTCCTTGAACCGAAGTTCTCGAACTTTGTTGATCAAGAGAACCGGAAGTATGGCAAGTGCCAAGTCCGCGAACTCAGTCCGCGAACTGCCGAAGTTCTCAAACCCGAGAATTTCTGCTGGAGTTGACAAACTACTTGCGTGAGACGAGTCCGCGAACCCAATCCGAGAACCGGCGAAGTTCTCATCCCGAGAATTTCTGCTGGAGTTTGTAAACTCTGTCCGGTGTCTTAAGTCCGCGAACCTAGTCTGTGAACTTGAGAAGGTTATATATCTAAATATGATTTTTGAACTTAATCTTAAAAGACTAAGGAATGCTTTTGCAAATCGTGGCTATTAAAGTTCATGAACCGATTCGAGTGAATCAAATCATCTTTGCTTCAATTGTGTCTTGTGTAGTTACATAAGATTTCCTTGCAATTGAACAACTCTCTTAACTAGTTCATTTGAGTCATTTGAGCTAGTTATGGTGAAGAAGAACATGGTCGGTATGAAATGCTCATATGGTTAACCTTTCGGTTAAACTATTGTTGAACCAAAAATGCACACGTTTGGGTACGGTTAACAAACCTAGAAGCGTGCAGTTCATTTGTGTATAACAAGCTAAGTTTTCGAACTAACGGTTGAGAAATATTAGCTTGAATCTAAATCAGGTTTTCATCTAACGGTGCATATTGATTGCTTTGTAACTAAGGCAAAACCCTGATTTGAAAGGCTATATAAGGGGACATCTAGAAACTCTGCAAAACTAATCCCCACACCTTACGTGTGATACTAGTTTGCGTGCTAGAGTCGCTTCTCCTTTAACCTTTGGTTTTCTTCTTCTAAAACCAAGTTAACGACTTAAAGACTTCATTGGGATTGTGAAGCCAGCCCGATACTAATTTTATCTTAGTTGTGTGATCTGATCTTGCATCTTCTATCGTAATAGTACAATCATATTGATTGGCTTGAGATTGTTTGATTTCTCCGATAGGCAAGATATAAAAAGTAATCACAAACACCTTCGTCTCATTGTCTGTGATTCCGCAACATCTTTTTTCGCTACCATACGATTAAGATTGTTGTGAGATGATTGATTAATCTAGGTTGTTCTTCGAGAATATAAGACCGGATTATCAATTGGTTCATGTTCGCGTTGATTATTATCAAACGACGGAACAAAAACTTTAGGGTTTTATGTGGGAGACAGATTGATCCTTTGATAGACTTGTCTGTGTGAGACAGATTTGTTTATTGTTAAAGGCTGCGATTTTGGGTCGTAGCAACTGTTAGTTGTGGGTGAGATCAGATAAGGGAATCAAGTGCGCAGTATCCTGATGGGATTAGAGACGTAGGAGTACAACTGTACCTTGGATCAGTGAGAGACTGATTGGGGTTCAACTATAGTCCAGGCCGAAGTTAGCTTGGAGTAGGCTAGCTAGTGTCTGTAGCGTCTTAATACAGTGTGTAATCAATATGGACTAGGTCCCGGGGTTTTTCTGCATTTGCGGTTTCCTCGTTAACAAAATTCCTGGTGTCTGCGTTATTTCAGTTTCCGCATTATATTGCTTATCTTTATAATTTAAATAATACATGTTGTGCGTTTAGATCATCAATTATATTAATCCAACCTTTGGTTGTTGATTATCATTGATTGATCCTTGGACATTGTACTTTGGTACCGCCCAAATTATTCCTTGTGTTTGATTAGGACTCGCTGATTTCTATTAGCTTGAGTAAATCAAAACAAGAGAGAGATATTAACTCCTTGAGATACTTTTACCTAGATTGCGTCTGACTGTTTAGTTGATTCTCTAGAAAGTGTTTCGGAGTTAGCCCATACAGATTTCTAAGAGAAATATTGGGTGGTGTTGTTAGACCCCCGCTTTTTCAATTTGAATGATTACAAAAAGAACTTTTAGCACGCTGGAACTAACTATGACTTAGAATGTTTACAAACCCATCTTTCTATTAAAAAAGACTTTCATACACGAGAAATTAAGGTAATCAGAAAACTGGAAATCATTGTAACGTAGATAACGTGGTAGAAAAATTATCTCAATAAGAAAGAAAAGAACAAATGAAATTACTACTTTTGTAGGATACCGACCACTATGCTCATGATTTTCGTCAAAGAAAGAAACAAAATGAAATTGAATTGAATGCGGTCGATGAAAATATCAAACTTTTATGTGTAGTGCAAGTTGTAAATACTTTTGGTGATCATATTACTGGATGGTGGTACGATACTGGTGCAACCATTCATAAATGTAAAGATAAAAATATTTAGAAGACATAAAAACTGGATAATGGAGAAGCGAAGTTATTCCGTTTTACTTCGAGAAAAACTCTTGCTTTTACTAATATTTTGCATGGTCCTGACATTGTGAAAAACCTTGTTTCAGGAACAAGGATGGACTCAAGGTGAGTCATGAGTCTGATAAGTTTGTAATGACCAAAAACGAAATATTTATTGGACAAGGATACTCTTGTAATGGGATGGTTAAGCTTAATTTAATAAATATTGGTTTTGCTTATATTATTGACCTGTTGATATATGGAATGTTAGATTAGGACATGTAAATTATGGTTTCCTTAGAAACATGAAAAAAAAGGGGATTGTTTTCTGATTGCAATTTTGATAATGTTTCTAAATGTGAACTCTGCGTGCAAGCAACAATACATGGAAATTATTTTAAATTTGTAGTGAGAAATTTTGCCTGCTTGAATTAGTACATAATTATGTCGGTAACTTTCAAAGTCTTGGTGAAAACAAATTTTATGTCACTTTCATTGATGGTTGTATTATGTATGCTTACTAGAAATAACCCGTGCCGTAACGACATGACATGAGGTTAACAGAGAGTTTTAATTAATATCTAGAGATAGCTCGTGTCGTAACGGCACTGCTTTTATATGATATCTGATTGGTGTAATTTTTCTTTTTTTTCCAGACTTTTAATCGTGTTCCTTTGCAAGATAGTTTTCTATTTTGTTTTAAGCGAACATAATGTCTATAAACACATTGTGAAATTATTCATACACATTATCCAAAAACAAACACAAAATCATTTAAGTAATATTGTGTATGCATATCTCATTTATGAGTTATGAATAAAAATAAATAAATCTCATTTCCCATTAGGTTCATCATGCCACCACTATATCTAGGTAATGCATATCTGATGTATTATGATTTCATGTAATGTTTATTTGAATATCTTGAGTTAAGAAGTGATGCAATAATCAAAGATTAATCAAAGATTAATAAATTTGGATTCATAATAAGAGGGGTTACAGAAACGACGACCATCGGATGTCTTTTGCTGGGATGGTCGAATGCAACGTCTGTCTCTCAAAATGTTATCTGACCATCCAAGCTCAAAAACCCATTCTATTTTGTATTATAGATGCATACTCGATGAAATCCAACAGGCTTATAGTAGAAAACTTGTGAAGAAAATATAGATTTTGCTTCATTCTCATATATATTGGATATTCCAGAGTAAAAACGCAGGGGATACCAAATACACCCAACTCTTTCTTTCGGTAACCTGTATAGACAAAACTTAATACAATAGCAAGTAAACCAACTGAATGATCCTTAACAACATGTATATATGTTATATAACTCAAACCTCTACTCAATAGGTATGTATATAGACACGGGTCCGTGAACCTGATTTTTAAGCAGAGTACTTCGACGATCTCAAAAATCAATATCCAAGATCAATCTAGTCGTATCCAAAAAATCCAATCGGAATTCTGCCAAGTGATTAAACTTGTTATATATCTTTCAAGATGCGAATTCTACAAGAAACAAGTCTCGTAATCGATTACAATTAAACAGACATATATATTTGCATTGAATATGTACAAACCTGTGCAAATCCAATTATGAAGATAAACAATATAATGCCGGAAAAGGAAAAACACAAGACACCAGAAATTTTTTAACAAGGAAACCCCAATAGCAGAGAACCCCGAGACCTCATCCATATTTGAACATCACACTGTATTAATCCTCTACAGACGCTAGCCTACTATCAGACTTCAGACTGGATTGTAGTTGAGACCGAATATGAAAAAGCGGGGGTCTAACAACACCACCCAATATTTCGCTTAGCAATCTGTATGGACAAACTCCAATATAATTTTTATGAGAATCAACTATACAGTTAGACTCAAACAATAAAAAGATATATCAATGAGTTTATATCTCAATCTCTCGATTTGATCTTTACTCAAGCAAATGGAAATATGCGAGTCTTTATCAAAGAGAGATAAATTGGACGGTACCAAAGACCAATGTCCAAGTTTCAATCAATATCAATCAACAACCAAAGGTTGGATTTCCAGTTGATGATCTTTAACGCACAACCTGTATTATTTCAACTATATAAAAAATATAATTCGGAAAAGAAATAACACAGACACCAGAAGTTTTGTTAACGAGGAAACCGCAAATGCAGATAAACCCCGGGACCTAGTCCAGATTGAATACACATTGTATTAAGCAGCTACAGACACTAGCCTACTACAAGCTAATTTTGGACTGGACTATAGTTGAACCCCAATCAGTCTCCCACTAATTCAAGGTACACTTGTACTCCTACGCCTCTGATCCCAGCAGGATACTGCGCACTTGATTCCCTTAGCTGATCTCACCCACAACCAAGAGTTGCTGCAACCCAAAATCGCAGACTTGATAATAAACAAATCTGTCTCACACAGAAAAGTCTATCAAAGGATAAATATGTCTCCCACGGAAGAACCCTAAGTTTTTTTTCCGTCTTATGATATGAAATCAAGGTGAACATGAACCAATTGATAATCCGGTCTTATATTCCCGAAGAACAGCCTAGATTAATCAATCACCTCAAAACAGTCTTACTTGTATACACAAGAGGACGTCGAGGAATCACAAACAGTGAGACGAAGATGTTTGTGACTTCTTTATCTTTCCTATCGGAGAACTCTCACGATCTCAATCCAATCAATAAGATTGTACTCATACGATAGAAGATGCAAGATCAGATCACACAACTACGATAAAAGTAGTATCGGTCTGGCTTCACAATCTCAATGAAGTCTTTAAGTCGTTAACCTGGTTTTAGAGAAGAAAACCAAAGGTTAGAGGAAAATAGAATCTAGCGAGCGCACTAGTATCACATAGACGTGTGGGGATTAGTTTTGCCCAATGCTAGATGTTCCTTTATATAGTCTTCAAATCAGGGTTTTGCCTTAGATACAAAGCAATCAATATTCATCGTTAGATGAAAACTTGATTTAGATTCAAGCTAATATTTCTCAACCGTTAGATCGAAAACTTAGCTTGTCACACACACTTGAGATATACGTTTACTGGGTTTGTGAAAACAGTGCCCAAACGTGTACGTGTATGTTGGTTCAACATAGTAACCCAAAAGGTTAACCATATGAGCATTTCATATTAACCTTGTTCTTCTTCACCATAAGTAATTCAATTGATTCAAATGAACTAGTTAGAGAGTTTTTCAATTGTTATGAGATCTTATGTAACTACACAAGACACAATTGAACAAAGATGATTCGATTCGATTTGAATCGGCTCATGAACTTTATAGCCACGGTTTGTATACTGCATTGCTTAGTAATTTAAGTTTCATGTTCAGAGCACATCTTTAGATCATAACCCACTCAAGTGCGCAAACAAGTTCGCGGACTTAAGACAACCGGCAGAGTTTTCCAAACTCAGCATAAAATCTCGGCAAGGAGACTTCCGCCAGTTTGCGGACTATACACGCAAACGAGTTTTTGGAAAATCCCAGCAGAAATTCTCGGTAAGAGAACTTCCGTCAGTTCGCGGACTGAGTTCGCGGACTTGGAAAAGCCAATTCCTCCGGTTTCTCTCAATCAACAAAGTTCACAAACTTCGGATTAAGGAATATGACTTATGCACATATGTGTTACCACACAATGCTTATATCCATCATTGGTTATATTAACCTAAACTCTCATTCCAACCATTGAAACATTCTTAGAGGACGTTATATAGTTGTTACACTATTTCTCGTCAAAGGGATTTTCAAAGTAATTGAAACATCATGACTTTCGTCATTAGGTGAAGATAAACCCGATCAAAGAGACACGTTTTACCAACACATGATTTCGAGATATAGATAGGCGAGATATACTCGGATCGAAATATCAAATGTGTATGACCCAATCTATATAGCATACGACAATTGTCTCATAAGAAGTAGGAGATAGAAGAGATCGACTTTTGAGTGATAGATAAGTTCAAGTATCCACATACCTTTTTTTTGATGAAGTTCCACGGTTCTTTGAGTAGATCTTCGTCGTTGTATGATGAATCGCCATGAAGTCCTTGAGCTCAACTACACTTTTCTATCCTAGTCCGAGACTTAGCTATGTAGACTAGAAATCAAGACTTATAGTTTTGATCACTAACATTGACAAACATGCTTGATATAGCAACGCATGCGAGGTCGACCGAGCTTTGCTCTAAAAATCTCCCCCTTTGTCAATTTTAGTGACAAAACTATTAATACATATGGAATACAAAAAAGATAAACTTTAGTGGCTCCTATGCCATAGTCTAATCTTCAACGTTCCCTGAAATCTTCGTCCTTACAAGTACTCCAATGATCCCAAAGGTTGTAAGTTTAGCATCACCGTTGTTGAAGATCCGTAGCTATAACAATGAGAGAAATCGAGATTCTCGATTATCATTATACAGTGACATAGTATTATTATGTAACATCAAAGTCCAATTGCATCACGACTTTAACAATAATACTACGGTGATATGTATCACTCTCCCTTAGTCAATACTCCGTCTCATATGGAAACCACTCCCCCTTACACAATGATCCGAAAACCATATGTATATGTAGTAGAACTACACATTAATTCTCCCCTTTTTTGTCAATAAAATTGGCAAAGGTACAAGAACGGTATCCTAATGAAATTTCCGAGAAGAGACGTTTCATAAACTAAAAGAAAAAATACATATCAACTTAATTTAGATGGAATCATAAAGCCCTAAATGCATTCATCAATGAGTTTTAAGATACAAGATAACCCCTATAAAATTCCACAGCCGCACACCCCGCAAGATATTACCATTAAGCACAAGTTCAAAAGAAATCTCCCCCATTTGATGTCATTCCCGAAAGAACAACAAGAGCGACCTTATTTCGAAAGAAAAGAAGGATTTTTAATTGGACAACAAAAACCATAGGAATGATTTTATATATCCAAAACTCAATCAAATTAATCACAAGAAAACCCATGATTAATTTAATTTGAATACGCAACTAAATCAAAACCACAAAAGTGATCAATTTAATTGATTGTGCTCAACATAAGTAAACTTATGGAGCTACGACTAAGGTAATCATATGGAGATGACTAACTTAATCGTTCACATACTCAACATAAGGAAAAACTTACGGAATATCCGACTACATCAACCAATAGACCATGATTAGTATAGCCATTCATATACTCAACACAAGGACTTGTGTAATATATGAATACTGAACTAGACTAATTACAAGAGAACCTATAATTAATCTAATTGGAAACACACAACCAAACTAATCACAGAAGTAATCAATTTGATTGTCAATTATTTTGCTCGACAAAAGAAGACTTTCAGAGCAAATAACTAAATAACCAACCAAGATGATTAATTTAGTTCAAAGATGCTCGACATAAAGTACCTTACGGAACAACGAACAAAGTTAATCACAAAATAATCAACTTAGTTGTATCGTGCTCGACATAAGACACATTATGGAGCCTCACGGTAATACAAAAAGAATGGATCAATGAAGATCAATACCGCGGAATACATACAAGGATCTATTCTATCTTTCCATCACTATATGCATAATGACATAATAGACTTTATCCTTGTCACACAAAAGATTTTACCCTATTTTCCATCAAATACATGACTGCATAGGCATAACTTTTGTAATTATCAAAAGTCCATTCGTCCTTTCATCAATATGAATACCAATTTATGAACGACTTTACTTTTGACAACATATGGGACCTTCAAGTTCACGGACGCAAACAATACATATCCCATAAAAATATTGCAATACTTCAAAATCAAACAGATTAATACTGCAATAACAACATCCTCCAAATATTTTTAGAATTTAAAACCAATAAACCTAAAAAATAACACAAGAAGATGAAAAAAAAATAGCTATGTGTAGTCACAATCTCCCTATTAAAATCACTAGTTATTCTTCCAACTAAACCTCTTAAAAATATTTTCACTTACCTTGAATATTCTTCTCGTATTCCTTATATTCTTCAAGCTCATCTTCTATTAGGTCAATCCTTGATTCAAGACTATCCATTTTCTCCTCAAGTCTTTTGGAAGAAACTTCAAGTTCATTTTTCAGAGCACGAACTTGTTCCAAGACGAGATTCATGGTTAAAGAGAGCTTATCAAACTGAGAGACAATAAGGTTCTCATCAGAAGAAGAGACATGTTTGTCATAGCACATCTCATTATCAGAAGAATCGAAACGAATCTTCTTCGAAGGAAATAGAACCGTCCATACATCACTTTCTTTACTCGAAAGACTAAAGGAGGACATGATAGAGAAGACGAAATGAGAGTGCTGAAGAGGTAGAGCTTTAAAAAGGAATACAGGTGTAGAAATCCTAGAAGCACCCTTTTTACCAAACCCTAACAGAAGTTGGTTATCCACAAGGTTGAAGCCATTCACGAACAAGACCTGGTAAGAGCACAAACAGAAAATAACAAGATTATATCACAGTCCTCTTGTGTATCATGATTCTTGTATAAGAGGAAGAGAACACAAGAATCATTTTTCAACAAGATTACTGAGCATAGAGCCTCCAATCCAAGGTTGGACTGAAATAATCTTTGCAAAGAAAGAAACCACTCATTCCACTAGGTTTCTGCTTATCCATTTGAAGCAGAGATTTATGAAGAACTTTCCTATCCAATGTAGTAACAGTTTTAAAAAACTTGACTGCAGATCTTTGCAAATCGTGCACCGTTTTTGAAAACACCTTTTGATGAATGGTAGACTTTCTTTTCTTTTTCAGCATAAAACGGTTAGCTAGGCAGGACTGTTTTTGATTTATCGTGCTAATATGATCCTAAGATGAACTCAAATGAACAGAGTGATTTGGTAGAGCCTTTTTCGAAAAACTCCTGGAGTTCAACACAAAATCAGGAGAGGTTTGCTGACCTAACTCATGAGACACAGAAGGACATGTCATGAAGGAATCATGAGAATTATTTTCAACAAAAAGACTGTGAGAGCAATCATAGATATCCTCAGGACAATAATTAAGAGTATTCATCCATGCTTTAGTTATCTCTATTACCTCCGTTTATGGATCTTTCGAAGTGACCTGAACACTTTTATAGCACGTAAGACCAGTATCATTAGTATGGATTTTCTGGATATTTTTATCCTTTACATTGACTAACGGAGTTTTTTTTTTGAGACTTTCTTTTGCTACATCTGAGTATTTTCTTAAGTTTCTGTATAATCAGTGACAACGTAGAAATAAAGTAATTCTCACTTTTCTCGTTCGTCACTTTAGGATGACAGGTCTTACAATCAGAAGAAGCAACATGATTGCTAGACAATTGATGGTCATATCTTGACATGTATTCGCGATTGAAAATTCTAAGTTTTCCGACAAGTGTGTTTCGCCATAGAGTATTAAAGTTATTTCCCTCAACGATGGCGTGTCTTTTGGATTCGTATCTGGATGGCAGCGATCGGAGGATTTTCATCACAATTTCCTTTCCAGGAATGGTCTTACCCAATGCACATGATGCATTAACAATTTCAGACAATTTGTGATAAAAATTGTCAAACGATTCTTCTTCTGCCATATAAAGGTCTTCCCATTCGGAATTAAGGTTTTGAAGCCTAGCTTCCTTTTCATTGGGGTTACCTTCAAATATGCTTTCCAAAGTATCCCAAGCTTCTTTAGATGTGGTGCACGAGACCACATGATGTCGAAGATTTGGGGTAATAGCATGCAAGATGGCGTTCAGCCCGTCGGAGTTTTGCCTTGCAGCAATTAACTCGGCAGCATCATACATAAAAAGTTCTTTAGGTACAAATTCACCTATTTCCATAACAGCGGGAGTTTCATAGCCATTCACAACATAGATCCATGATTGGAAGTCACACGACTGAAGAAATGTGCGGATAGTAACTTTCCACCATAGGTAGTTTGAGCCATCGAAGACTGGTGGTACGTTTACAGAGATAGCACTTCCGTCCATAGAGTCAGATCGCTACAAACACAGACTGATGAGGTCTTAGTGGGTTTTCCTGCTCTGATACCAATTGAAAAAGCGAGGGTCTAACAACATCACCCAATATTTCACTTAGCAATCTGTATGGACAAACTCCAATATACTTTTTATGAGAATCAACTACACAGTTAGACTCAATCAATAAAAAGATATATCAAAGAGTTTATATCTCAATCTCTCGATTTGATCTTTACTCAAGCAAATGGAAATCTGCGAGTCTTTATCAAAGAGAGATAACTTGGACGGTACCAAAGACCAATGTCCAAGGATCAATCAATATCAATCAACAACCAAAGGTTCGATTTCCAGTTAATGATCTTTAACGCACAACCTGTATTATTTCAATTATATAAAAAATATAATACGGAAAATAAATAACACAGACACGAGAAGTTTTGTTAACGAGGAAACCGCAAATGCAGAAAAACCCCGGGACCTAGTCCAGATTGAATACACAATGTATTAAGCCGCTACAAACACTAGCCTGCTCCAAGCTAACTTCGGACTGTACTATAGTTGAACCCCAATCAATCTACCACTAATTCAAGGTACAGTTGTACTCCTACGTCTCTGATCCCAGCAGAATACTACGCACTTGATTCCCTTAGCTGATCTCACCCACAAAGTTCGCAAACTTTGGATTAAGGAATAGGAGTTATGCACATATGTGTTATCACACAATGCTTATATCCATCATTGGTTATATTGACCTAAACTCTCATTCCAACCATTGAAACATTCTTAGAGGACGTTATATAGTTGTTACACTATTTCTCGTCAAAACGATTTTCAAAGTGATTGAAACATCATGACTTTCGTCATTAGGTGAAGATAAACCCGATCAAAGCGAAACGCTTTACCAACACATGATTTCGAGATATAGATAGTTGAGATATACTCGGCTCCAAATATCAAATGTGTATGATCCAGCCTACATAGCATACGACTTTTGTCTCATAAGAAGTAGGAGATAGAAGAGATAGACTTTTGAGTGATAGATAAGTTCAACTCTCCACATACCTTTTTGTTGATGAAGTTCCACGATTCCTTGAGTAGATCTTCGTCGTTGTATGATGAATCGCCATGAAGTCCTTGAGCTCAACTACACTTTTCTATCCTAGTCCGAGACTTAGCTATGTAGACTAGAAATCAAGACTCATAGTTTTGATCACTAACATTGACAAACACGCTTGATATAGCAACGCATGCGAGGTTGACCGAGCTATGCTCTAACAGAATCCACCCTCCAGGCGATTTAGCTACAGTCACGCTCTTTACATCTCTTTAACCTTGATTCCCTTAGCTGACGTCCTTTACAGCCTAAGAGTCGCTTTAGCCGAAGTGAAGACTTTTGATACCAATCTTCCTCTAATAGATAAGCCTATTTGATTTTCATTTAGATCAAAGATCAAGGCGTGGAAATATGTTTGCATAGATAAAGATAACAAACCTCACAAATCTGGAACTTACGACTCCCGAAAAGTAGCCTAGATTCTTAACCACCTCTGTAATACCTGGTCTAAATTTGAAGGGTTTTTTTTTTTGTCTTTTAACATAGGGGTACTTTTGTAATTTCAATAAAATGGTAATCCGGTAATTTTACTTCATTTTGGTAACCTAGATAAATGAGAATTGTTTCACTCTCTCCGTTGGATTAGTTACATTAAGATTTAAGAAAATAAAATAATAATTCCATTAGTTTTCATAAATTGACACTTGTCGCTTTAGTATTGGTTATTAAGTTTATAGTGTTTTTAAATTAACAAACTTCTTATTTAGATGGAATGTAAATTCTTACCGTTAACTCACATGATTAGTGGAAAGAATAAACGAAATTTGAATTCATGTTTAGTACTTGCCACGTGTCATCAATTGATAGGGGTGCATAGAATCTTTGGTGTAAATCTTGTTTGCATTTCGTGTAAACTGTGGCTTGGTTGACTAAGGAAACTTCGACCAATTTATTCGCCTCTAGTGCCAAGTGTCAAGGCATTATTAGCTGATAGTTATTTAGGGTTTTAATCAATTTTAATATAAATATCAAAGTTGCATTAATCGGTCAAGGAAGGGATAATTTCTTCGGTTTGGTGTTTAGGTTCCTGTAAAAGAGAAAAAAAAATACAGTAGGTTTTAAGATTTCTTTTGGCATAAATCTTTTAAAATAGTTAAGGGATTCTTTATCACTGGTTGGATTGGAGATTTCGTATTCTTATCGCTAGCGTTTGAGGTAGGCGCAACATAATCAAATTTTTTTTTCTATTTAAGTTTATTTTAATTAAATTTATGTTTGCAATTTTTCATTAATAATATGGATGATAATCGATGTTGTGAGCATGATTATGAATTTTGGGTTGCGGTCCATGGACAGTAATCCCTAAAGGTTTCTTTGATGGGATACGAGATATCAACGGATTGATTGAATTTAATGTTGTTTATGGATGAGGTGTTTCCATGTATTTATGATGTTGCTAATTATGCCAGTGGTTGTTTTTAAAAGGAATTGAAAAATATTGCATAAAATGTTTTGTTACTTCTTTGCCTACTGAGTGTCACAACTCACGTCGTATTATGACAAAAAAATTCCAGGTTTGATGCTTGAAAAGGAGTTGATCAACGTGGAACCTAGAGAATAATTTAAGTCCTTAAGATTGTTGTTTATGCGTAAAATTCTAGTTGAATGATGTAATTAATCTTAGATTTAAATCTGTAAAATATTATATGATGTTGAGTTGACTAATTTTCATTTTAAATTTGTAATAGAGTTTGGTATGATTCTTTTTGTAATACATTTAAAACATATTAAGGGACGTTATATAAAAATTGTAGAATTTTCTTAGTTGTATAAGTATTTTTAAAATAATTCTTTGTACTGGTGTTGGATCCAGAAAATATCTGACTGTTTTAAATATCTCATAAATATCCTATTTTAGAACTACGATACATTGGTTTTTAGATCTTCGTGTCTTCTGTAAAAATCTGTATTTATCTTTTATATTTCTAAAATGACAAGCCTCATCTAATTTTGAGTTATATGTGTGATTTTATATAATTTTTATAAAACAGAATGGTACAGTTTTGATTTTCTGCAGTGCTAGTCAACTTCGTGTTTGACGGTGGTCATAGGTTATTAAGCTTCATTTAAAAATTCTAGAAACTTTGTAACCAACAGTATTTACAGTTTGGATTAATACATATAAATATCATGAATTTTGGAACTCGTATGAAGCCTATAAAACTCTAGGAATCTACCTTGGTCCGTTTTCTGTTTTACAATTTGGTATTTGAAATCTTTATTATTAATTAAGTTCTAAATTTTGAACGGTTTTAATATTTTTATTTGAGTACAAAAATGTGTTTTTCTTCCAATGGCTTTAAAATTAGGTTAAATCAACGGTTAGATCTTCCTAAATGAATTTCTGAGTATTCCGCTGCGATAAAATTCTTAAAACGAACATGAATTAATTAAGCCCAAATGAATTACTTAATGAGCTTGGGCTTAGTAGCCGGGCTTCGGATATAGTATCGAAGTAGCACTTCGGGTTTTCGGGCAATGGATTCGGGCAGGATCCGGGCCCAAAAATCGGGGTGTTACAACCTCTCAAGAACAATCTTCAAAAGATCAACTAAGATCAGTTTTCAGATTTCTATCTTGAGGAACCACAAAGTCTGAGACGAAGATAACTTTGCCATTTTCATCTATCTTGCCTGAAAGTGATTACGAAAACCTCGATAACTGAAAAGCAAGTTCAGGATACACGAACTATCAAGGAAAAGGTAGTTGAACCTTGCTTCACGAATCCCCAAAATAAAGTCTTTTAGTCGTAGATTTAATTATGTTTCTCAGAGGAAACCTAGGTCAATAGAGGATGACTCTAGAATCAACTAGGACACAAAGTGTCGGGATTAATTTCCCACGTGAAAGAGTATCTTTATTTATAGGTTTTCCAAGACCAGGGGTTGCTTAGAATTCAACCTAAGATACCTTGAGAATCAAGCAAACACTATTCTTGAAAAATATAACAGAAGAATATACACTTAGGTACGGTTACTGAACCTTGTATAATGACCGGTTTGGCAAGTTAGACAAAAAACTAAAAGAAACTTCATGTTCATTCAAACACTTAAGAGTTTAATCATGATGCGCACACATAAGTGTTTAAGTGATCAATGAAGTCTTAGAAGTGTTTAAGAGAGTTTTAGTGAAAAAGCATGGGTCTAACAACCGCACCCAATATTTCGTTAGGCAATCTGTATGGACTAACTCCAATATAATTCCATAAAAATCAAGACAGTCAGACTCAAACAAGGAAATATACCCAAGAGTTATATCTATGTTTCTCAATGTAATCAACAAATCAAACAGATAGAATCCATGAGCCTGATTATTATGAGAAATAACTTAAACAGTACCAAAGACCAATGTTTAAGTGTCAATCAATTTCAATCAACAACCAAAGTTTGGATTTACCAATTGATTGAACTACGCACAACCTGTGACATTTCAATTATATAAACATATATAATGCGGAAAAGAAATAATACAGAAACCAGAAGTTTTGTTAACGAGGAAACCGCGAATGCAGAAAAACCCCGGGACCTAGTCCAGATTTGAACACCACACTGTATTAAGCCGCTACAAACTCTAGCCTACTACAAGTTAACTTCGGACTGGAATGTAGTTGATCCCTAATCAATCTCACACTGATTAAGGTACAGTCGCGTTCCTTACGCCTCTGAATCCCAGCAAGACTCTACGCACTTGGTTCCCTTAGCTGATATCACACACAACTAAGAGTTTCTATGACCTAAAGTCGAAGACTTGATAAAAAAGTCTGTCTCCCACAGAAAAGTCTATTTTGTAGATAAATTTGTCTCCCACAAAAATACCCACGAAGTTTTTGTTCCATCTTTTGATAAATCAAGGTGAACATGAACCAATTGATAATACGGTCTTATATTCCCAAAGAACAGCCTAGAAATATCAAGCACCTCACAATAACTTAACTATATGGTAGTAGAACAAGTTATTCTGGAATCACAAAGAATGAGACGAAGAGCTTTGTGATTACTTTTTATATCTTACCTATCGGAGATACATCTCGAGAGAAGATAGTACTCAATACGATTGAAAAAGTAAGATCAGAAAACGCAACTACAGAGAAAATAGTTGGGTCTGGCTTCAGAATCCCAATGAAGTCTTCAAGTCGTTAACCTATAATGGTTTTAGGAAAAACCTAGATTAAAGGAGAATCGACTCTAGTCGCGACTAGTATCACACAGGAGGTGTGGGGATTAGGTTTCCCAGTTTCTATAGTTCTCCCTTATATAGTCTTCAAATCAGGGTTTGATAACTTTGGAACAAAGCAATCAATATTCACCGTTGGATGAAACATGATTTAAGATTCAAGATAATATCTGTCCACCGTTAGATGGTCTTATCTTGTTACACACAAATGAAATATACCTTCATTTAAATATGGTTAACCGTACCTAAACGTGTATATTGAGTTGGCTCAATAACAGTTAACCGAAGTTAGCCATATGAACACTTTTGACTTAAGAATGTTCATCTTAACACTTCCAGATAAAACGATAATCAAATGAATCTAATTGTGTTACTCATAGAGTTGTTCAATTGTTTATATTCTCATAGAAGTATACAAGACACAATTGAAGCAAAATCGAATTGATTCAAAAGAATCATATCATGAACATTTTAGCGACGGTTTGCAAAGATTGCATTCCTTAGTAGATAAATGTATTTTTTTCATGAATATCAAATCATACTTAACCGATTTTAGAACTTAACCACATAAGTTTGCATACGGGTACGCAAACTTAAGCTCCGAACTTTGATCTTTTCCGACAGTTCGCAAACGGGTACGCATACTGTCGTTCCAGACCGAATTCAGGTGAAACAGTTTGCAAATGGGTACGCAAACTTAGCTCCCGGACTTTGACAGTTAAAAACGTTCGCCTACGGGTATGCAAACTTGGTTCCCGGGCCTGAATTATTCTTACAACAGTTTTCATATGGGTATGCATGATGTGCTATATCCATACAATGATTAATTGTTCTAAAATCCCATTTCAATCATTGAAACATCCTCAGAAGACGACAATAACTGTCTCACACAAACTATTAGCTTATAAACAATTTTCAAGTGATCAAATGATCAATACGAAATATTCCGAGTCTACATCAAATGACTGTCTCACACAAATCATGATGAACGTAGTTAAAACAAAAGACTTTCCAACACATATTTCGAGAAATATTTAAACGAGTTAAACTCAACTCGAAATATGAAATGTGTATAATGTAAAGTCTATATAGCTATACGACTTTGTCTCAATAGGAGATAAAATATAATAGACTTCTGAGTGATAGATGAGTTCAAGTCTCCACATACCTTTTGTTGATGAAGTTCCTCTAAGTTCTCCTCAGTAGATATTCGTCTTCAATCGATGGACGCGGTGAAGTCTAAAGCTCAACTACACATTATATCCTAATCCGAGACATGGCTATAAGTAAACTGGAAATCAAGACTTATAATTTTTACAACTAAACTTGACAAACAAGCTTGAGATAGAAACACTTGCGAGTTCGACCGAGCAGTTCTCTAACAATCTCCCTCTTTGTCAATTTTAGTGACAAAACTATCAATACATATGGATTACAAAATAAATAAACTTTGTAGTTTCTCATCCAAATGTTTGATTTCCTTGGTTCTTCAACATTCCTTGAATTCTTCGTCACTCCAAGTACTCCAGTGATTCTGAACGTGTTCAACTCAGCATCATAGTTTTTGAAGATCCGTAACCATAATAATAAGAAAACAGATGCTCTTAATTATTGTTATACAGTGTCATAGTATTATTACACAACATCAAAGTTCAATTGTATCACAACTTTGACAATAATATTACGGCGATATGTATCACTCCCCCTTAGTCAATACTTCATCCCACAATGAAAACCACTCCCCCTTACATAATGATCCATAAACCATATGTATGTAGTGTGAACTACAAAATAATTCTCCCCCTTTTTGTCAATATAAATTGGCAAAGGTACGAAAATTAATGGGATCAATAATGAAATTCTCAAAGAGATACTTCATGACTAAAAGAGAACATATCAACTTTGTTTCGATGATTTCACATAGTCGAAACTTAGTGTATTCATAAAGGAGTTTATAAAGATATAAGATAACTCCTGCAAATATTCCACAACCGCACTCCCACAAAGATTTGAAAATAAAGCACAAGTTCAGTTAAGAACTCCCCCCATAAAATGTCATTCCCGAAAGAACAACAAGAGCGACCTTACTTTTACAAGAAAAGAAGGATTTCTTCGGACATTGACAAATCACATGAAACATGAATTTGTAGCCAGTAAACTCAATTAAATAACCACAAAGGAACCTTAATGATTAATTTAATCGGAAATGCTCAACATAAGAAAAATTACGGAGTCATACATTACTTTCACATAGAAGTGGATTAGGGAAATATCAATACTACGGAATACTCAAAAGTTAATTCTGTATTTTATCAATATTTGCATACTGGCATAATAGACTTGACTTTTGACATATATGGGACAACCATAGTTCATAGACGTAAACACACATATCCATAACATTTTTTGCAATATATAAAACCAATAAAGTTTAGTACTGCAAAATCATTTTCCAAATAACTTAGAATTTAAATAAATAAATCTAAAAACACTGCAAGATGAAAATCGTTGGCAATAGCTATGTGTTATCACAATATTTGCTATTCCAGACCCTAGTTATCCTTCTAAAATACAAGAATAAATTCTCATAAGAAGTTTTCTAGACATTATTTAAGCAAGAAACGAAAATCATTTCACTTACTTTGAAGACTCTTCTCATATTCCCTATAATCATCAAGCTCATCTTCGATTAGATCAATCCTGGATTCGAGATTATCCATCTTGTCCTCAAGTCTTTTGATTGAAGATTCGAGTTCACTCTTCAAAGCACGTACTTGTTCCAAGACAAGATTCATAGTTAATGAGAGTTTTTCAAAATGAGAAACAGTAGGATTCATATCGGACGAGGAATCACGTTTGTCTTGACACATATTATTATCGGAGGAACCAAAACGAACTTTCTTAAAGGGAAAGAGAACAGTCTAGACATCATTTTCTTTACTGGAAAGACTTGATGAGGACATGATAAATATTGTAAATGAAATGCTTGCTTAGAGGAATGAAATCTTCCAACTTAAAAGGAAGAAGATATGGAATAAATTCCTAAAAGAACCTTTGACCAAAACCCTAACATAATTTTGGATATCCTAAAAAAAACTTTATTAGGAAAACCGTTTAAGCAACATAAACTTCCATTCACTCTTTCCTTTAAAAGGTAGTTTAATGTGATTATGAGACCATATGTCCTTCTTACATATGAATGACTACTTCCATACTCATATATTTCTCCACTCTTTCATGACCACCCATCACCTCTAGTTGATATCATGAAAAGTAGTGCTTGACTTACCACTCATGACCCACTTGTAGCCTAGTTTGCGCGTGATTGATCGAAATGTTTATTTAACGTTGGTCTTACATACACGACCAACAACACATGTTTAGTTGCTGAGATGACTACATGTTCTCTCCTCCGCTCCTCATGACCACTTTTTCACATGTCATGGTGTTGTACTTACTCAGCAACTACCACGTTCCACATCATTGGTTCATGTTGTTAGTCTCTATGTTGGTTTAGCAATAAAACATGATTTGCATTCCTTAAAATGGATTAGTACTAATCCTAATCAGTGAGGTTAAGTTTGTTTATGTTAATTATGTATGTTTAAGGGTACATAAGGATAAGTATCTCTTAGACTATTTAGAATGGCATACTAGTTATAATAATGCTATGTGAGGTTTTTTTCCAACTCTTGATGGAAGGTTGAATGGCACATGTCTTTCCTAGAATGAGGTGGACTCCATTCTAGCTTTTTTTTTTAAAAGAAATTTTCCATCATTAAAGAATAAGGGATGATGGAATTGGAAGTGTCTTCCTACAAGTTTCATTCTACTGTTTTTGCTAAATCTAAGGTATGTACTTATACTTCCTATCTACCTCATGTTAGGTGTTTTCAGCTGTAGAATATGTGATCCTAGAGCATGCATATAACCATATATCAGGATAAATTATTAAGAATGTTCACATACAACTTTATTACAGCTAATAAGGAACTGTAAAGCATGATTAATATGATGATATTCTAAAATTGGTATCAGAGTCTTAGGTATAATATATTCTACAGAACTTGATTCACAAATTATGGTGACTGTTATGAAATTTCAGCAATTCACATGCTAGTTTAGATATGAACTCCTTAGATTCAAATCATGTAAGATATGTGTTTTGTTTTCATCATGTTACAAGGCATATCTAAAGAATTATTTTAAGCCTTGTAGTAGTCTTGATGTAACTTTGATCGTTTCTATGTGTCGCCAAAGTGATACTTTGGGAACAGATAAAAGCTGCATATTTTTGTTACGAAAGGACTATGTAAAATTAGTTTCAAATGTTGTTCGTATGACGATACCCAAAGGTTATCATACTTGTCACATATGTAATGGAGTAAGGTAGTCTACTTATACATAGTAAATGATAGGTCTTTAAAAGATCCGTAGAATACTATGTATAAGATGATTAGTCTTGTTTTTTGTTTAGACTTGGTATATCACAAGTTTACCCAAAGGTGAAGTTGTGGTTGTATCGAGTCTGAAATCAGCATGTTGTTATCATGATGTTCAAAAATATTTTATGTTTCAATACATACATATCACTCATACGGAATACATGCATATTTCAGCTACAATGAATCCTATACTAGTTCAAGGTTATTTGGATGGTATTGAGCCTCTTGATGGCACAAATTACTTCAAATGGAAGTCGCATCTTGATATAGCCCTTGGATACTTGGAATATAACATAGCACTAAGAGAACCTAAACAATAAATGCTTGTCGATACTTCTACTATAAATGAATAACTATATTTCCATAAATAGGAAAAGGCAAACATAAATGATCATTCTAGGTGCAATTCCTGATGCCATTCGAGGTGGAATTCCAATAAAAGATACTGCTAAAGAGCTGATGGAAGTTATTCAGTCACAATTTATGAGTTGAGCGAAGTCTATGATTGGTACTCATATGGGTCAGCTGACTTCAATGCGGTACAACGGTGGTAGTATTCGAGATCACATTCTTCAAATGACATATCTGGTATGCAAATGACGGGGTTTGGATATGAATCTAAATGATGATTTTCTAGTACGACTTGCAATTAATTCACTCCCCAAGCAGTTCGAGACTTTCAAGGTTAACTATAATACTTGTGACAGAAAATGGGATGTAAATGAATTAATTGCTCATTGTATGCAAGAAGAGGAAAGGCAAAGATGTGAACCTAAAGAGTATGCACATTTTACTACGGTTGGTCCTAGCAAGAAAAAATTTCAAGAAATCATGAAAGAACAAGAAACCGCGAGAACAGAAAAAGTAAACACCAAACAATGAGTTAGAAGTTAATAAGGATGGTAAAAAAGTTTACATTTAAGTGTCATTTCTGTAAGAAGCCAGGCTATATGAAGAAGGACTGTTTTAAGTATAAGAATTGGCTAAAAAAGAAACAACAAGGCACTGATTTTCATATGATGTGCTTTGAAATTAATCTTGTTAGTACTCCTTTGAATACTTGGTGGTAAGACACCGCAGCAACCATTCGTGTTGCTAATTCCTTGCAGGAGTTCACAAGCCAGAGGAATCTAAGTAAGGAGGAGCGGTGTCTATACATGCCAAATGCTCAAGGAGTAGAAGTTAAAGATATTGGAAATGTGCATCTACCTCTGGATTCCGAGAATTTTTTGGATCTTTTTAAGTTTTTTATGTATCTACTGTAAGAAGATCTTTGATATCAGTTGGTAGACTCGACTTCAAAGGCTTTACTTTTTCTATCAGTGGTGGTTGTTTTTGTATGTTTCGTAACTCTAAACTGGTTGGTTTTGGATCGAATAAAGATAATCTATACAAGATGAATGTTGATATTTAATATGTGAATTCAACGTCTTGTATGAATGTTGATACTTCTAAGGGGGTTAAAAGAAGCTTAAACTCAGAAAATTCTTCTATGTTGTGGCATCAGTGTTTAGGGAACATATCTAAAGATTGAATGAAAAGGCTTATAAAGGAAAAGATGCTACCGCAACTAGATTTTTCAGATTTCAGTATATGTGTAGCTTGTATTAAAGGGAAGTTTGTTAAATCAAGAAACAAAACAGCTATTATAAGTCAAGACTTACTTCAGATTGTACACACAGATATTTTTGGTCCTTTTACGATTGCTTCTAGATGTGGACAGAGATACTTCATCACATTTATAGATGATTATTCTCGTTATGGGTATGATTATCTCATTCGTGAGAGATCAGATGTTTCAGAAGTCTTCCAAACCTACAAGGTAGAAGTTGAAAACCAACTTGAGAAGAAAATTAAAGTATTGAGATTGGATAGGGGAGAACAGTATTATGGAAAAACTGATTTCTGTGGAAAATCTCATGGAAATCTACTTGAATTTCTGCGAGAACATGGCATTGTACCTCAGTTTACTACTCCCGGATCACCGAAACAAAATGGGGTTGCTGAAAGACGTAATAGAACTTATAAATATATGATTCGCACTATGTTAAGTAACTCTACATTGCATGAATCCTTTTCGGGAGAAGCTTTAAGGACAGCGGTATACATTCTGAATAGTGTACCCATTAAACTAATTTCTAAGACTTCTTATGAACTTTGGACAAGTATAAAACCTAGTCTAAATCATATTCATGTTTGGGGTTGTGTAGCGAAAGCTAGACTATTCAATCCTTCTGAAAAGTCACTTGATTTGTACACCATAAGTTGTTTTTTTGTTGGATACCCAAACAGATCAAAGGGTTATAGATTTTATTGTCCTTCTAGGCCTTTCGAAATTGCTGAAACTAATAATGCTAAGTTTCTGGAGAATGATCAAATTAGTGGAAGTGAGTCTCGACAAACTGTATTCGAAGAAGAGAATCCTACAGATCTGGTTACAACTGAAGTTCGAAAAGAATCAACATCGGACATTCCAGAATCATCTAGAGCTGCTGAAAAGGAAGAAATGGTTCTCCGTGGATCTGCTACACCAAGAAGAACTGTCGTCAAACCGGGTATTAGTACCTTCATGGTAGAATCATATGTGAACGCTGATGATTTAGAAAAACTATTGACATATTCACAGGAAGTGAATGGAAAGAAATATCGTTTTTGGATTCCTTCCACAAATGAAGAACTACAATCAATGGAAAATAATGGCGTATGGGATACGGTAGATCTTCCTGAAGGTGCAACAACAGTTGGTTGTAAATGAATTTTCAAAATCAAACGGAATGCTGATGGTAGTATCGAAAGGTATAAGGATAAGCTTGTATCCAAGAGATGTACTCAAGAAGAAGGTGTTGATTATGAAGAAACTTTCTCTCTAGTTTCTAACAAAGATTCCTTTAGAGTTATCATGGCAATGGTGGCTCATTTTGACCTTGAATTGTATCAAATGAATGTGAAAACGTCTTTTTTTAATGGTGATCTTGATAAAAACATATATATGGAACAACCGAAAGGTTTTGCATCTACAGGTCAAGAAGGTAAGGTTTGTTGCTTAAAGAAGTCTATATATGGATTAAAACAAGCATCTCGTCAGTGGTATCTGAAATTCGATCAAGTAGTGTCATCTTATGGTTTTGTTGAGAATGAAGTTGATAGATCTTATATCTGAAATCTAGTGGGAGAAAATTTATCATTATAATTCTGTATATTGATGATATTTTGCTCGCTAGCAACAATATTCATATGTTGCATGATACTAAACACTTTCTTGCAACCAATTTTGAAATGAAAGACTTGGGAAAAGCTTCTTATGTTCTTGGTATTCGAACATCGGGACAGAAATAAGGTCTATTAGGTTTGTCTCAAGAAGATACTCAAGAGGTTTGAAATGCAGAACTGTGCACTGGGTGAAGCACCTATTGTGAAGGGTGGCATTATTAATCGATTGCAATGTCCTAAATCAGATCCCGAAAGGAGTCGAGTAGACTATAAGAAGTATGCATAAGCTATTAGCAATTTGATGTATGCCATAATTTGCACTCGTCCAAACATTTCTTTCGTTGTTGGTGTGTTGGGACGTTACCAACACAATCCAGGTGAATTAGATTGGAAAGCAGTGAAGAAAGTGCTTAGATATTTGCGGAGAACTAAGCATTTTCAGCTTGTGTACAATAAATCAAATGAATTGGAAGCTGAATGCTTTTCAGATTCCGATTTCATGGGCTCAGTTAAGCTAAAATCCACATATGGTTATGTGTTTATGATCGCTAAAGGTGTTATTTTTCATGTCCCTATTATGGGTTGTCCACTAGTTAAGGGCAGACCGTATGCTATTTAGTAAAAGTAGTATTTTAGCGAGTGTGTGAACGACATGTGTCAGTGTGAGTCTTATAAGTTATTGACCTCTGTAATTGAAGAATAATCGAATAGAAACTGTTGATGTGTTTTTCTTTCTCTTTTGGGGTTTTACCCTTCAATCTCACAGTGTAGATCCTGTAGATTGAGCCTGATTATTCATTCTGTAGTGTAGATCACTACAAGTGGTATCAAAGACGGTATTTCCTTGGAATGATCATGGATGATTTTAGTGCTTTAATGAGTGCAAATTGTGAACTAATTAATCTTCGATTGGATTACTGGATTGAATTTGGAAATAATTCGCCAAATCAGAACCAGAATCTCCTAAATTTGTTGGACCTCATCAATCATGCAGAGAGGAAGATAGAGATTCACACAAGAAAATTTAACCAGGTACCAACATCGGAGGAAACTTCAATCGAAGTTGCTGAGGCTGCAGAAATAATGAAGATGCAGGATGTAATTGGCAACGAAGAATTTGTTGAAGACTCAATTCACGCAGAGTTGGTCACCGATTTTAGCCTAGATTCGTCAACCCCATCGGAAGAAGAAGATGATGATTCTCTTGAGTTGGAGTTGATTCCTCCATATTTCCTTGTTGAATCTGAAGATGTTGATTCACTTACTGGTAGGAGTTTACCATTTGAAGAAGTTGAAACACCAGAGAGAATTGATTTCTCCAAGGATTTCATTACTCACCTCGATCTGAATGGTAAGAATTGTCTTTCTCTCCACCTTGATTTGACTCGTTCCATATTTGATCGTGGAAGGTTTGTTGATGGGCCAGTTTTCATTGATGAATACCATGGGACAATTGTTATGAGTTGGTTTTCAAACATGGGTGTAGATTTAATTTGATGTTTAAGAATTCAATTGTAACAGTTTTGGTTGAGGAAGGTTATACTGGTGATGGCCATAAGGAGAATTTGATGTTTCTGCATTACCAAGAAGGTAAACCCTTCAATCCTGGAGCTAATTTTGTGGTGGATTTTCAAAATAGAAGCGCTGCAAATCTTGAGGTAAATAATTTGAATTCATTTCATATGAACTTTAAGGATGAACATCAGCAGTTTGAAGATTTGAAGTTGATTATGAATAATAAAGTAAATCAAATATTATCCCACTTCATTTGTTTTAAGGGGTTGTATTTCTTAGCAAACGTAACTCAGGTTACTTCTGTTGGTGATGTTTCAACTAGTGTTAATGATAGTCGAATGATTTTTGATAGAGGAAGGTTGTTGGAATTCAATAAGAGGTACTACTACTACAAAAACAGTTTTGAATTCAGTTTTGGTGTAATTATTTCTTGTGGTTTTGAATTGTTCTTTGCGAAGTCGTATATGTTTCTGTTTGTTAAAATGGGTGAGAATGATGTTGGTAGCAAGCTGTTTGTTCTAATATCTCAGAGAAATGGACCAGTGATACTTCTACCAACATGGGTGGTTGGAATTAGTATGTCACATCAAGTGTTTGACAAATTTTTGTTTTGGAAGAAGTTCCCTAGACTAATCTCATGACTCACCTTGCGAAGTTATTACATAAATATATTATCTCCCATCATGGTGGTAATTGTACGTTGTGTGATCGAGGTAAAAGATGCATAATTGGAGTATAATTATATTGTTACTTAATAAGTTTTGCTGCCACTGGTGTAATTTTGTTGCGGAACGGTAAGAAAGTAACCACCCACGAGTGGATTTGTAAACAGGGATATCATTCAGATTTTTTGTCTCAGGACTTAATTGGTATTATCTTAGCCAATAAAGATGATAAGATTTCACAGATGGGACATGGTTTACTCAATACGTCGGATTATGTAATGAGACTTATGGGTAGTGAAGAATGTTTATATTATTGTGGCATGTATTGTGCTGGAAGGGTATTTGATCGGGAAAGGATGTTTAGTATTCATTCTGGGTTGGTCCATATGGTTGCAATTAGTGGTGCAGTTGGAACAGCTAGAGCAGTTGCGAAAATACCTCAAAAGGGAAATGAGTATTGTAACATACTCATTACTGGAATGGCTGAACTGTCTATCAGCAAGAAGGCACTTGAACTTTTGGATCAAATGCATAATAATACCAGCTGGGGTTTTCATGGTGATAATTCTCTAGTCTTACAACTGAAGTGCGGGTTTCTTTTCTAATTGGAAATTTTACAGAGGGAATCATTGAGGATCTGTGTTGAATCAAACAAACCAAATGATCTGTCACTAGTTCTTTCGAAGAGAAGTGAACGTGTAATCTGGTTTCTTTTATTTACTATATTGTCCAACTATATTCAAGACACTTTCTTACATTTATTCCTGAATTATCAAGGCCTGGATTATGGATATAGGGTGTTTGACCGTGGCAAGGAGTTTCACTTTAGGAGATACTCTTGCTTTACTATGGTATTTTTTTATCAAGATACAATGGGTTATGTGTTTGCTAAAGAGATGCAGGAAGTGATTCTAACAAGCTGTTTGTTGAATTTTTGTGGAAAAGTGATATATTCAGGTGTAGCCGGTTTTTTTTTGATAGAGGAAAAGTGAAGCTCATTGAGGAGTCACCTGTTCTGTTTGTTAACCTGCATATTGTGCTTACAAAGGACTATTACTGGACAAAATTTCTGGTGGTGAAAATCAAAGTGATGCTTGTTCCGGTTAATGGCGGTGTATGCTCTTATGGATACCTGAGGTGGAAATTCAGATTGGTTCCACCTGGGTTTTGGAGTATGCGAAGTGTTACAGTGAAGGTTCACTTCTCAGTTTTCAATTTTTACAAAAAATGGACTTCTCATTCTAAGAGCCTTTGGGTTGTTCCGGTTTACATAGAAGTTGGGTGGAACAGGGGTGATGATAATACTCGAGCACATGGTTTCCCTAATGCCTATGTAGAATGGTTGAATGAGGGTACAGGTGCACATGTAAGTGAGAATTTTTCCAGAATAGGGTTGTTGTCTTTGTGTTATGCTCGCTTTGTATCCTGGTGCTGCTATCGACTTTTGTCGCGAGTATATCCACCACCAAGGGGTTGTATCCAGTTGGAGTTTTTACGAGGGTTGAGGAGCATTCAGTGGTGAAAATCTGCGCATCTCATATTTCCACCGTATGAGCAGAGATGTAATATATATATTTGTATGTTGTTTGATCGAGGTAAGAGGTATGTACCTAGATTATTAGCAAGCTACTTGGTAAGTTCTGGGGCAACTAGTTCAACAGTGTTACCAAATGCTAAGAATATTTTGAGATCAACACAACTCCTTTGCAGGGATGAAGTGTATTCAGTCCATGCTCCGGTGCTTCGTGTTTCAAAACTGTGGATGATTGTAGCATTTTTGTGGTGGAAAATTGAATTGTTTTCTACAGGTACACTGAGTGCAGGACATCTTAGTGGGATTCACATGGGATTTTTATCAGTTGGATGGTTTGACGTGTACTGGTGTTATAGAACCCATCTGTTTTCCTTGGAGCGTTAAGCACAATAGACTTACATTTTTGAAGGTGGATCTTCGATTAAATTTGAAGGAGGGCTTCAATCAAGCTTGAAGACTACAGATCAGACGACAATTGTGCTCTTCATGGGTCTAGCTCAGTTCATATTCTTGAGGACAAGGATAATTTGAAGGGGTGGGAATTTGTCATGTACCGGTTATGGGCTGTCCACTAGTTAAGGGCAGACCGTATGCTATTTAGTAAAAGTAGTATTTTAGCGAGTGTGTGAACGTCATGTGCCAGTGTGAGTCTTATAAGTCATTGACCTCTATAATTGAAGAATAATCAAATAGAAATTGTGTTGATGTGTTTTTCTTTCTCTTTTGGGGTTTTACCCTTCAATCTCACAGTGTAGATCCTGTAGATTGAGCCTGATCATCCGTTCTGTAGTGTAGATCACTACATTATTCCGTGGAGAAGTGTCAAGCAATCCATTGAAGATCAGTCTACAATGGAGGCAGAATATATTGCTTGCTACGAGGCAACAACTCAAGTTGCTTGTTTAAGAAATTTCATGAAAGGTCTTTTAGCTATAGATTCGATATCTAGACCTATGAAATTTTATTGTGACAATCAATCTACAATTAGTTTTGCAAAAGATAGTTAAGGAACAAGCAGAGCGAAACATATATATGTTAACTTTTTCTTAGTAAAGCGTAAAATCAAGAATCGAGAAATTGATATTTCTTATGTTCCGACTGAACATATGCTAGCAGATCCTATGACTAAAGGTTTGAGTCCTAAGGTGTTTAAAGAGCATGTAACTTTTATGGGTGTTGTTGATATGTCTAAGTTGTACGACTGAAACTTGTATGTTTTGCTTGGGTATAATCGAATACGTACCTTTGCATTTCAACATGTCTTGTTTTAACTGCTTATATATGGTTGGTATTTATTGAGAACATGAGAAAGAATGTTGTAGTCTTTCTAAAAGACATTGGCAGATCTCTACTGAGATCAGAAGAATGTTGTAGTCTCTTGAAAGACATTGGGAGATCTCTTTTGAGATCAAAATTATGTTATAGTCTCTAGAATGAGACATTGGGAGACCTCTTTTGAAAAGAGATATCTGTTGGGGTTATAAAGGCTAATGTCCTTTACAAAATGTATGTCAATAAAGATTAACTCAAGAATGATTGTCTGTCTAGATTTCTGATTATGGAAATGGCATGTGCGTCTTTTAAATGTTGTTTGGGTCTTCATAGTCGAGTTATAGCGTATTGTAAGTTGTACATGAATGCTTGCTCATTTATAAGGATTATTTTTCCCAAAAGGGTTGACCACCTATAGATTTTTATTCTTACTAGTCCAAGTGTGTTTTACAAAGTTTTCTAAAACCTAAAAGTTTTGTTGCTGCCCAAAGTGGGAGATGTTAGTCTCTATGTTGGTTTAGCAAGAAAACATGAATTGCATTCATTAAGATGGATTAGTACTACTTCTAATCAGTGAGGTTAAATTTGTTTATGTTAATTATGTATGTTTATGGGTACATAAGAATAAGTATCTCTTAAACTATTTAGAATGACATACTAGTTATAATAATGTTATGTGAGGTTGTCTTGATGGAAGGTTGAATGACACATGTCTTTCCTAACATGAGGTGCACTCTATTCTAGCTCTTGTTTAAAAATAAATTTTTTATCATTAAAGAATAAGAGATGATAGAATTGGAAGTGTCTGCCTACAAGTTTCATTCCATTGTTTTTGCTAAATCTAAGGCATGTACTTGTACTTTCTATCTACCTCATGTTAAGTATTTTCAGTTATAGAATATGTGATCCTAGAGCATGCATAGAAGTATATATCAGCGTAAAGTATTAAGCATGTTCACATGCAACTTGATTACCGCTAATAAGGAATCATAAAGCATGATCAATAGGCTGATATTCCAACACATGCAAGTTGTGACACGACGAACTCTCACAACCCGTCAACTTCAATAGTCAAGTGAGAGGAAGTCATGCAGGTAAGCCTTGATCATGCAAGTTAACCTAATCATGCAAGTCACATTTACAACTAAGTAGTATTTTCTACCAAGACACTCAAGACATTAACAATGTCATAAATGGGGATGTTCATCGGGTAATTGATCTGGCAGTCGACGACAATGCAGTATGCAATGCAACCGTTATGAGAAAGTGTCAGGAAATGCGGACAATTAACAAGTGAAGGTGCAGCGTCCAGTCTTCCCTCTTTCACACTTTCTCCACCTTCTCACTCCTCCTCAACTTTCACTTCTTATGAGATCAGGATGTACATGCATGATTACACATAAATAGATTTTCTGATCTTTTCTGAACAAGCAATCATAACCATTAACGCAAGTATCCAGAAAACACTGCTTACAACCTTCAAGCAAGTTCCATCTTCTGATACACGTTTATACACCTTCACCTCTCACAGAGTCTGCCATCTGATCTCAACACTTCCTCTACTTCCCCCCCTGAGACCATCCATTTCTTCTTCCTTTGTGAACGAATTAGCAAGATTGGGACGTCAATTTCTTGATTTAGGCCAAAAATGTACAGATTGATCTCTCGAATCTAGAATACTCATGTGCGGTACATTTATTTAGCGCTTAAAATCGTTTCTCATCAACCTACCCATTTTTCTATTTTCAGCAAAATCAGTTTTTACACCTAGCTAAAAAGATCCAAAATTTTCAGAAGATTTCTACACTCTTTTTTTTCCAGCTTTAATGAAAATGAGGCAATCATCTGTGAAGAGAAGATGGGTGACAGATGAGCAACCTTTGCCAAACTTTACACCATTGATCATCTCGTTTTCCTCCGCATCTCTTAGGACTTTAGAAAGGCCCTCGATGCACATAATGAATAAGTACGACGACAAAAGATCACCCTATCTAAGGTCTCTACTTGGTTTGAAGAAACTAAAAGGCGAACCATTAACAAGTACAACACCAAATGGATTACTGATGCAGTAAAGGATTAGATCGATCTATGGTTTGCCGAAGCCTAATTTTTCCATTATCTTCACTAGAAAAGGCCACTCAATTTTATCAAAGGTTTCAGACATATCTATTTTTAAGCCCATGTAACCTCTCTTTTTTTCTCCTCTCTTGTATAGACGGCATGGTATGGGTCATTTCCTGAACAATAACAATATTATCCGTACTTTGCTTGCCAGGGATAAAAGCCCGACAAGGATAAATGATTTTTCAAGAGAGAGCTTTAATCTGTTTGCGAAAAGCCGACCGAAAAGGATAAATGATTTTTCAAGAGAGAGCTTTAATCTGTTTGCGAGCAGTTTTGAGATAATATTATAAATGATACTCACATAAAAGAGATGGGCCTAAAGTGAACGGGAGATTCTTTAGCGATAAAAGTTGAGTTTATTTTCTAACAAAAATGTTTAGACTAGAAAAAGCCTCTTATCATTTTTGTTAAATCGTCCTCAACTAGGAACCAATTTTTTTGATAGAAGTCCGGGGGAAACCATCTTGTCCTACAGGCTACAGGATTGTTTGGACCCATACCAAAGAGAATGAGCTTTATCTCCAATTCATAAGGTGGCCTAAGCAACTTTACATTATCCAACTCTGTAATGCTACAGGGAATGAGATTTAGAATCTGGTCAGAGATTTAGGGGAAGAGTAGTAGCCATAGAAGCAAAGTGGTTGTATAAACAGTCCAAAACGGCTGTGAGCTGCCATTTGTTGAGTACAGTGATGACTGTCTCTGCTGTGCTAAAATTCAAACATACATTATTCTGATTTGCCACTACTGACACCATTTTATGTTGTTTCAATCAAAAGCAACAGCTGACAATTCCAAACAGGGCTGAAATAGGATTACAAACACATACCAGATTACAGATGAAAAGGTTTTTAATTTAATTACTCAATCCTATGAATGACAGCAAAAATAACATCCATCATTCAACCTCATTGCCACCATTTGATCCTAAGCCAGGAAAGTCCATATTCACAAGATCTGGAATCCTTAGCTCGGGAAGAGGAGGTGGTTCAATCTGCGAACAAAAATCTGAAACTATTGATTTAGAATCATTTTCGCGGCTACTTTTCCCTTCAACAATTCTTTCCCTAACACCCCCAATACCACCACCAGCGATAGCCCCTTTAATCAAATTCCCAACTGACTTAAAAGGGTTTGTAAACTTATTCTTCACCGTTAATATGAGTGAAACCTCGGATAATTGCCACGCTACGGTAAGCAATATCATAACAGAAAGTAGACAATGAGTTATTGAATTTTGTTTCTGGACTTTCTTAAGTTCTTTAACTATCTCTTCCATTCCTTTCTCATTTTTCTCCTCTACTTCAACATTGCCTAACGTAGAACACACAGTCTCTTTCGAATCAACAACTGGTTGTTCTGCTGGAAACTTATTAGTAGAAGACACTTTATCTTCATTTAACAACTCCATCTGTGTATCAACATATAAAATTACAAGCTTAGGCAAATGCTCTAGTTGTTTCTTTCTTTTTTTTCTTTTTTTTTTAAATAGCTACTCCAAAATAATTCTACGAGAAAACGTTATGCAGCGAAATCAAGTCTCTCGCAAAGCAAGAAATCACACTTGACAGTTAACACTCTATTACACTATGAAGAACATCCGTGCCGAGTGAAACAACCTTTCGGAGAGGCACGGAAACAAATCTCATGTGCCATGGAGTTATCATCAAACATATTAAGTTAAGTAACTAACTAGTAATTACTCATCTACACAGCAGGGGATTTGAACATACTAACATATTAGTCCTAACAATCAGTAATAAAGCAATAATAGATAAGAATTCATCGATTAACCAATAGAAAAACTGAAAAAGAATCCAGATTTTGGATTTGTTTCATACCTGAGGAAGCTCATCATCGCCCCCAGATATAACTACTGTTTTACTACTACCACTTCCATCATCATCGCTGATTTTCTTAACCTCAATGAGAATTTTATTATCATCAGTCATGGCTGCTTCTATTTTCGTGTTACCAAACAGAGGAATCAAGATAAAGCATTTTTCATCTTCCAACGAAGCAAGTGGAACGTGGGGTAGTGACACGTGTTGGATATATACTGTCGAGCAGTCGAGGTGTCATCACGTGTTTATTATTTCCACCATGTTACGTATCTTACACTCTAAATACACCTGTTGCGGGAATGTCGTGAGGGAGGTCGAGGAGATTGTAGAGGTGGTCGATCTGGTCAGATTGTATTATAGTGCTGCTTCTTATGCATCTTTTCAGTGCTTCCTCAGCACTTTGGGACGGATCTAATCTTTGATTCAAGAAAAGAAAAAGAAAAAAAGATACTGTATATCATACTGATAAGATAAATATAATATTACTCACTTGATTTGGGTACGACAGTGGATTAGTTTTTCTGGTCGGTATGGAAGTCGAGTGTTACTTAATACCAATACATATCAGGCTCATTGTAATGTGTATGTACAGAATTTGAAACGTTTGGTTTGTGCAAATCAGAGATCATATAAGGTGTGATTACAGATTTGTTATAATGGGAACCGAAAGAAATCATCATTGTTGTTGGTCTCCATGGAGTCAGAATCGTCTCGAGAAGCTGATGATGTTTCTGTACATGATTCCACCTGCGCATTAAATTTCAGCAAATTCATCAGTGGAGCTGCAATTCTGATTAAATGCGAGCTTATAGAAAGGGGAAGGAAAAAAACCCGCAAATTCGGAAGCTTAAGAGAGAAATGCAAAACAAATGAAATATGGTTATTATCCTACTGTCTGTTCAAGTTGGTTCAATTCAGCTTACGAAATCTGTCAGATCCCTACCTTAACTTGTTGCCGGTAGCTTTCAAGGAGGCGGCAGTACTGTCCGCGTGCACCGCGAGAATGGGCCATAGATACCACCCATGAAACAGCTCTTTCAACTGTGACATCAACTTTCTTTTTTCGGAACACCTTGAGGATGTCTTCATCGTCACTTGCATCAGCCGACTCTGTTTCTTGTCGCAATCCACGTAGCCCAACTCTTTTACGGCGCCACCGCAACAAAACCTTTTCAAGAATTCCAACGGCCCATCTGAACAACTTCCTCCTGACCTGGTGACCTCGCACGTGAGCCTGCCAAAACATATGCATGGATCTTTAACAAAAGAGTCGTACAATTATAGGTTAAGTTAAGATCCCAGAGGCACTTCTCCACACAAAACCTTGAAGGATTTATGCTTCTAATAATCAAACATTTCCATTAGAGGTAAAGCGTACCTGTATAAGAATTATTTTCCGCTTCAACTCTAAAAATGTTCTCTGTCCGCTCCAACCACGGTATTTCTTTTGAATAACTACAGCTGCATTTTGTAAAACCCGATCACGTAGCTTTGGGAAGCCCATCTTTGATGTGGCTGAAAGTGCAGGGATGTCCGCTGCAGTGATGCCGAATTCATCACAAACAGAAACAAGATCCTCTTTTTGCTTCCTTTTACGAAAAGAATGTGCACGAAAAGCATTTTGTATACGTGCAGCAGCCAGAGCTGCATTCCGGACTGCAGTCAAAGACTGCCTTAGTGAGTGGTGATCGTCGGTGCAATCAATTGAGAGGCTTTCGACTTCAATCTCTGCCTCTACATCACTGCGTCCTTTAGTAAGATCATTTTCTTCCAGGGTAAGGGATCGAAGATGGCTAGTTAGGGCCAACTCTGAGAGATAACCTGCTACTCCCTTATGTCCTCTTGAAATGGCAATTGAGCCAGGGGTTTTTCCAACTGGATCTTCTGGCGTAGGATCCGTCACTGCACCAGCAGATGCACCAGCAACTATCAGCGCAACGACCATTTCCTCCCTATGACAAGAGGGCAATAGTTTTAAATTCAAATCTGTTTGTTATATGACAACCAAAATCCAAATAATCAATATTCTCTACTTAAGGTTTTGCTCCAATAATAGAGAGTACAAATAGAGATCAGAAGGAACTAATCATGATTTGTATAGAAGAGAATACAGATATGAAACTTTCCATATACACTTACCTTCCAAAATTGGCAGCATGGTGAAGGGCGGTCCACCCTTTGGTGTCACGGAAGTTAATACCAATCCCCGAACTTAAAATCAGATTTAATGCCCACTCAAAACCCAATCCAGCAACTAGATGTATTATCTCTTGTTCTTTCTTCAAACTAGTAGAACCTGGAGATTCTCCTTCCTTAAATCTGGAGTGAAGCCACTGCGGCAGCTTCTCTTTTAAAAGTTCTTGCAAAAGTGAATCCATGATTCTGGATTCACTCTCACTGCCAACGAGAACCGCGTGCTTCAAATTTTCCCATAAATATTCATCTGCAATTAATTTTTCCAGTGCATTTGTTCCTGATGTAATACCATCTTTTTTTTTAGTTGATGAGTCACAAAGAAGCATCTGAACAAATCTGATAAGCAACTGCAGTTCTTCTGCACTCTTCATGCCATCTGTTTTGGGTAGGTTATTATTCCGAATCGAGGCCGTTGGAGTTGTGCAATATTCGAACTCTCTTATTTGACTGCAAGCTTCTCGATTACCCGTTGTGATACACAGAGTGACCTTTCCAGGAGATTTTGGAGGAGTATAGCAACGGAGAACACCTTCTTGAATGAATGTGACCTGCCCAGGAGATTGTGGAGGAGTTTGGCGACGGAAAACACCTTCTTGAACAATTTCTACAGGAACTTCAACATCACCAAACATACACTTCCATGAATGCGCTGATGAATTACAATGAAATAATCCAGTAATAATGACCTGCATTGAGTAGTTGGATTGTTTTACTTTCAGGCATTCAATGAAAATAACAGTTACTTGAAAGAAAATATATTCGATGCACTGGAGTTTATACAAATGACTCAAACAGAAACTGCATACCTTAGAGCACTCAGAGGCATAACCCCATTCTGGGGATATTTCTTGAATGCTGAACTTTTGACACTGTGCAACAGTTAATCTTGATATTACTTCAACAGGAGCAAGCTGAGTCTCTGCGTCAAACAATGTGGTGTAGCAGTTGGGATCGGCCTCATGTGTTCTTAATCCATAAGAGTAAGAAAATTTTGTAGAATTACCAACTGCATAAAGCAAGGAACTTTCTTGGGTAGAAGCGATAGGATGGAAATTTGAAGTATCTCCAAATATGGGGATATCAATGTTCCTATTTTGTGTGTTATTACCACTAGGATCTTGCCACTGGTATGAATATTCTTCATTATGCTTGTGGGGATCTGTAGAATATTTGTCCCGTTCCAAAGAAGATTGTGGCTTCTCCTGCAAATTATAAATTCAACTTTAGTTAAAAATGGCAATATATTTATATTAGTCAATAACAATAATTGTAGGACAAGAAAAATGATGCCTGTAAGCAGATAAGAACTCTAAGAAATAGGATGGTTAACAAACCACACGGAGAAGATGCCATTTAGTAATGCTAGATTCTAACATGTCCTTACAAGGCATTGCAAAGTTCAACTTGGAATCTGTATCAGTTCTCATAATGCAAATTCTTTGCTTTCTGTGCATTCACTTACAATTTCACATGAATGACCAACGTTTTCCCTGTACTCCGCTGCAGGTTGTACTGCTAGAAGTTCATCCTGGTCAAAAAGTAAAATATCTGTATCTGTTGATTTCCCATTCAAATCGTCCAGCATTCTTTGTTCTGCTCGAATACTTTCAGCATCCATCAAACTGCAAATGTCTTCTGGAGAATCCCATACACCAAAGAGGTTATTATCGTCAATTAAATCAGGAATGACATCCATGGACCCCGAACCAAACGGACTTGGATTTTGATACGTTCCATATGACTCACTAACTGCAGAAGCAGCAGCCTGGATTGATGCTGTTTGGAACCCGGGATTTGATGTAGAGGTCAAGTTCAGTGTTGAGCTTGCTTCAGTATTGCGTCTTCCCTGAAACATATGAAATGTGAGCACTGAATAGCTTTAACTCCATCATGTGAGACAACTACAGTAGAAGGTTAAGCGTAACAGTGGCATAAGAAATAAACAATATTCTCAAGCAAGGTCTGCAGAAGTTTCAATGTGCAAATTTTGGAATCCAATTCCTTGGTTACAATATCCTTTAATGCTTCCCATCAATTAGAAGGAAAGGTTTCAACGAGTATAAAGTACAAAACCAAGCTTGCATTCTATGCAGAGAACCATGAGTGAATCATGAAAACAATAATGTATGTTGTGTACATGAAGAAAGTATTCCTTGTACACAATAGATTATCAGCTTGTGCTGCACTAAATGACGGTAGAATCCAGATATTAATCGTAAAAGCAGGTTCTCCGATACCGTTAAATAAAGTAGCCTTTTTTTCCTGCTTATATAGGGTTGTCTTATTTGATTTCTATGAAAAATCTTATGAAGATATAGGGTTGTCTTATTTGATTTCTATGAAAAATCTTATGAAGTACTGCATTATTCTGGAAGTAACATACTGGCATAACACAAACACACACACACACACACACACAAAAGTAAAAAGAATACATCTTAACAAATACTTGATCAGGCAAAAAAAAATGTGAAATCATCGTATCATGCTTTAAGCTGAAAACATGACCAAAAGAAAATCCAGATGGTTTTTTCAAGAGCTCTCTTTGATATAATTAGGATATAACACAAACCTCGTTGATATCTGTATAGACTCTGTGGTGAACAAGAACAATGTGATCGTATGCCCTGCATAAAAAGCAAACAGATATAATCAAATGACTACTAAAATAGTAAACGGAAGGGAAAGCTGGCTGACAGTTTGACAAAAATTGCATCTTAAAGGTATAGGTCTAATCTAAGAATAAACAATTACAGAACTACCAACAATATATCTTTACTTACGCATCCAGCATCCAATATATTCGCCTACGAAGATTAGGATTCTCTGCTCCTTGTGCATAATAACAACTCAGAACTTCAACTCCTCCTACCTAACATCACCACAAACACACCGGAACAACGTCACTAAGAATTGTGTGATCTAAACTAGAAAAATACGCCCTCCATTTCAAAAAGATAGGCTTGGTTCATGTATATATCACGCACGAAACAAGCCTATCTTTTTGAAATGGAGGTAGTAGTCTTCTTACAAAAGATAAACAAACAAACCTTGAGTCTTTCATGACCTTCAGCAACAGTTCTACCGGACCTCTTCTTTTTCCAATTATGACCATCTTTACGAAAAGACTTGGTCACATTCTTATTGATAAGGAATAATGAACCACCTAATGAGAAAAAAATCTTGCCATTTCAAGTCTCAACAATACACTCATACGAAGTGGCAAGTTACACTATTAAAAGATCACGTACAAAAATGATAAACAAGATATATGAAGCTTACTCTGTGGGTTTTGAGGGACAACTTCAGTAAAGGGGTAAATCCCATCATGATTCAGTAATATAAATTGGATCTCAACCGGCTTTAGCCAACGAACTCGAGCTTCTTGGATCAGTGTATCAATATCATATTCTCTATCTAGGGAAGAAAATGAAAAAATCTCGGTTAAATTTTACAATTTGACTAGAAACCCTTTGTTAAAAATACAATCTTATCCCATATAAAACATGTTTTGCTTCAAAGTTGGTATGAAATCAAGCAATTCAAGTAAGAAATTGTAGTGAAAACAGTGAAATAAGCAACAACCCATTTCTTGTAAAGCTAAATACATAACCTAATTGGAGAAAAAAATATACCTGGATCATTCATTGTATTCGTGAGCCACACAAAATATTTACAGAAAGAAAGTTCTTTTGTTAAATGTCTCTCATTTCAGAATGAAATTTAATCAAAATTAGTAGCTCCATCACTGAAAATTGAATATACATGGTGAGGAAACCGACAGATAAAAAAGAGAGACTTAATTATAGTTAGTCTTAAGAAAGAATTAGAAAGGAAATGACTTGAATCCATCAAACTTCCAAGTCGATTCAAGTTGAGGTCTTCGTCTTGGTACGTGGTAATTATGAAGATTCGCAGAACCATAGTCCACTAAGATGTTTCCAAGTAGAGCTGGCAAACGGGCGGGCCGGAGTTGGCTTGTTACGGGTTACGCGGATACGGATTAACACGGGCCAAAGCTTGCGGGTTGATTTTCTTAACGAGTCGTCATTTCTTCAACCCGCACCCGTAGCGGGTAAAGCTTGCGGGCTTACGGGTTACCCGACTTGTTTAATTAAAAATTAATTTACTTAATTTATGAAAAATTTACAAGGACTCCTGTTTAAGCTTTAACCAACAACTACAACCCATGATAATCACCTGCAACACCACCATTTTCCCATCTCGGCTTCTCATATTCACGTCACCATAACCCCTTGGTAATCTTGGCTACACACCACCCGAATACATAGCCACCTCCACCTCCACCAATCATCCAAATCTCGACAATATCTTTCATTTTAAACCCTTATAAGAACTACAATACACTCTGTTGCCAAATCCCAATCCAGCACAAACCCAATCTTAACCTTCATTTTCTCCTCCATTTCAGGCTGGTAACACCGACATAAACCCATTCAAATCAAACCGTCATCTCTTCGTATATGAACAACTCATCTATTTCTCTCCTATCTTCTTCAACATCAACCATCAAATCCTGATTTCAAACACCAACAACTCAAGTACACAAACATCACTGCAAACCACCGCCACCAACACCTGAGTTCATATAGAGGCATCAATTTTCGTTCATTCATGATGTAATTATAATTCATATCATGTTTATCTCATTCAATTTCACTCAATCAGAAAGAAATACCCAATCTCGGTATACCCTAATTGAACCATTGTCACATCAAATTAATCATTCAAAATCTTCAATTTGGATTATAAACCCTAATTAATATACAAAACAGAAAAACCCCTATATCTTATGAACCCTAAAAATAAAATTGCATTTCGATATCAAAATTAACACAATTAAACATGTAATTTTGGCAAAAACAAGGTGGGTTCGATTTTACTTGCTTGTTTTGAGTAGCATCAGATGAAATCAATTCCCTGTAACTTTTTTTGAGTATATACAGCTCTCTCCTCTTATTCCTTGTAACCCTTCTCTAAGATCAACAATTGCATCAGGTGAAAATCAATTCAAACAGACCCATTGCTTTCGCCGATATTGAGACTTGGCTCACATAGAGAATACATGAACTTCTGAGAAATAAATTACACAGTTGCACCTTCTTTTTTTTTTAAATCTCTGAACAAACTCGTCTCGTTCTCCTTTCTTATTTCATTAAATATTTGACTGGTACTGTAATGAAACAAAATAATAGACGAAGAGACAAGTGGGGGTATTTGGACTTTGGAGGGACACGTGTGGGGGGGTTAACGGGTTCACGGGTTATACCCGCGGTTTTACGGGCCGGGACGGGTTAACCCGTTTACTCACAAGCCGACATTTCTCCAACCCTAAACCGGCTTGTTTAGACACCAGCCGAGCCGGTGCGGGTTTTTTACGGGCCGGGCCGGGCAAACCCGCGGGTTTTGGCTGGTTTGCCAGCTCTATTTCCAAGTGACTAATTATTTGAGATCCAACGGTTAAGATGTTTGGGAAGACGAAGGCTGGCGCCGTCTTCCCTTTTCTCGTGGTAATTGTTTCTTTTTTTAGTTGACGAATGAATATTTGTCCCATTGTTACACATCACAAAGTTGGATCCATTCCACCATGTGTGTGTCACAGCTTACATGCCTTCCACCTGAACGAGTGTATTTTGTAATATAGGGTTTAGTTTTGGTACACAAGATAAGACATTCAAGTTGGATTGTTGAGATGCTTGAAATTGTGGAATAAGCAGATGCTCGATCAAGCAATTCGTTTAGAAATGGTCGTTCAATCTGTAAGATCATGGGAGTGGTTTGAGTTCGAGAGATCAATACGTAAGATTATGGCCTAAACCGAGAAATGATCGTTCCAGAGTCAATTCGGTCACAAAGCAAGGAGAAGGGTCGATATGTACCTCGTGGGAACCTTTCTTTCCTCATGAACACCATAACCATATCTCTGGTGGGCCCGGGAAAGCGTATAAAATTGAAGCGTAATGAAACGCGGGCCTACAGTAATACCGCAAGTGCACGGTCGTCAGTTGTAGCTCGTGCAAGTACGGGTCGATCCACAGAGACTGGGAGTGTTTGGAGTTTCTAGCTATTTGGGCTCTAAATTGCTATTGGGCTTCTAATTGTGCTTTGGGATTAGTGGGTTTGTTTGTAACTATGAAATGGTTTTGGGCTCAGTGGGCTTTTGGATTGACTGTGAACTTATGGGCTTTTGGTCTTTAGAGTTGCACTGGGCTTTGGGCTAACAGTGAACTGAACTTGGGCTCAACAGTTCAACTGTGAATTGGGCTCAATGTCTTTTGATGTGAACTGGGCTTTGGTTTCAGTCAAGGATCTGGGCCTTTGGAAATGTAATGAATTTGGGTTCAAGTGAACTGAACTGAGCCTTATTGAACTGGGTTTAGAGCAGTAGCAGCAGTAGAAAGAGGAGGGAAAGCAGCAGCAGCAGCAGTACTGCACAGCAGGGGAAAGAAAGCAGTGCACTGCAGCAAGGAAAAGGCAGCAAGCCAAGGGGAAGAAAACAAGGCAGTAGCAAGTAGTAAAAGCAGTGAAACAAAGGTAAATGTGACAGTACAATGAAACTACAAGCAGAGAACAAGATAATGAGTAACAAAACAGTGAACAAAAACAAAACAAAATGGAACAAAGTGAAAGTGACACAAAGGCAATTAGCCTAAGGCAAAGAGTGAAGAAAGAACAGGGCACAAAAATGACATGGCAAGATCCTAGGCATACAATTAGAGTGGGAAGAGAACCAGTTTGCTCACAGTCACTAGTGAGCACTAGTTTCTCCCCACTGCTCAATCAATCCAATGCTTCACAGGCTTTAGCCTAACATTCACACAAAACAGTAAACAACAATCAGTGAAGCAAAGACAATAAAATGACAATGTAATAAACCAAGGCCTAAGCCAAGGGCAATGGCAGTGAGCAAATAAGAATAACAGAACAGAGAAACAACACAACTGGGTTATGAATCCACCCTGTGACCTAGCCAGATAGTATAGTTCTAGGTTGAATCCTTAATGGAACTAAGTGACAGTTAAGGCCAACTTAAGATCCTAAGCATACAAAAAGGGAATAGCAAGATAAACAGCTTGCTCAACTGATGTGCTCCTAGTATTGACTGTCTTTTGACAGTATAATCAATCACAAGCACTAGTGAGCACTGAATTCTCCCATTGCTCAATCAAATCAGTGCACTAAGGCTTCTAACCTAACATTCCACTACCTAACAGTCCACTAAAGCTTCATCTGAGCCTCAGCTAATGAGAACATGAGAGAACAGATGGAACAACACATGATTAACAGGAACAACACAAAAACATCACATTAACAACAACAACAACAGGATATTAAAACAGGGAACATTACACAAAAACAGGGAACATCACATTAACAACAGGGAACATTACACAAAACAGAACATGAATTTATGCAGAACATCAAAGTTCTGGACACTGGCTATTCCAGCATAAAGTTTTACAACAACACCCACAAGGCTATTTATACCCACAGACACAATTAGGGTTCTACAAAAAAAATTCCCAAATTAACAGTAGACTAGGGTTTGATTTTTTTACCTAATTTGATGTAGCAACATCAAATTAAACTCGACCCATTCTTCCTCTGACTCTCCTGGTGCCTTTCCCATACCTTGATTTCTTTTCTAGCTTCACCTAATTCTCTACCATGTCTATCAATGCTTTTTCTCTATTTTCAAAACCCTAGACTAGGGGAAAACAGTGAAAAGAAGTGAGAGGCATGTTAGAGTGATAGGGGTTTCGGTGGTTGAGCAGGTGGGGAGTTGGTGGTAGCGGACATGGAGGTACGGCGGTGGTGGCAGTGGAGTTGGTTCTGCAAACAGGGTATGGTGGTGAAGGAGAGCTCGACTGTTTTGGGAAGAAGGGGGGTGTTTGGTTAGGTCATAGGGTTCGGGTGCTCGGGTGTTGGGCGGTTGTAGAAAATTGGATGAACAGCGAGGATGAGCCGTGGGATGTGGAGCTGGTAGGTAGATCGGACGGTGATGCGGAGGCAAGCGAGGAGCGACCGTCGGATGAAGGGATAAAACGAAACAAACGGTGCTAGATTAGGTTAGGTGCTGTAGTGTAAGGCGGAGATATCAAACTTTGATGAACAACAAGGGAGCAGCCGTTGGATTCAACTACCATCTAATCTGAAGGCTTGGAATTTCAGCGCTGTGGTGCTTGGCAGAGACTTCAGATTTTGATGCTCTATGAAGGAGCGACCATCGGATGCTTCTGAGAACTGATCTGATGGCTGAGAACGGAGGCGTTTTTGTGTGTAGAAAATGAGGTTGTGCGCACCATTCTTCGCGGCTTCCTTGCGTGATTTCTCCCGGCTTTTCACTACTTTTCTGCTCTTTTTGCTCCGCAAGTCATCCAGACTTTATTTATTACCTAAAAATGCAAAATTAAGTAAGAAAAATATTTATTCTTGAAAACAATGAAAATACAGAATATGGGATAAAATGTAGAATTAATGCACAAGAGATGAGTTAAATGCCAACAAAAAGGGATAGATATATACAATATTTGGCACTCATCAAATACCCCCAAACCTGAATTTTACTTGTCCTCAAGTAAAACAAAACTAAGGAAATCCTAACTATACCACTGTCGCTGGTCTCTCGAATGCATTTAGCGTATGCACTAAGCCTTTTAAACCACTAAGTGTCCCTAGTGGACGAGTTGAAGTCTCGTGAAGGTTTGCTTAGAACGTACCTACAAAGTTCTATGTCAAAATATAAGCTCAGATTCCATCAAATGTGACATGTGCAAGTCAGTTTAGCTCACAGCAAAATGGAGATGTCAATCTAGCTATCGAAGGCACAATCCTAGCACTGATAACAAAAAAAGACATGTGATAAGAGTGTAAAGTGTATCTACACATGTGTAAAGAAAGATCTGAAGTTATGACTACTAATCACCAAGAGATAGTTTCTCAGGCTAAGAACCAAGGTCGAAATCTAGCTAGCTGTCCGGACTTTACGAGAATTGTGAATGAGTTGGAGGTATTTCACAATTACTCGCGTTGTACATCAATGGCATACACCCTCCTTGCTTATTACAATGAAACAACAAAATGACTCTTTACATGACTCTTATTTACATTGACTACTCTCTTTTTATTTTTGGAACAAGAGATGATGGAATTGATAAATACTTGAATTTTTTTTATTTTTTTTTTCTGATATATTTTTTTCTCTTTTTTTTTTTTTTTTTTTTTTAATAAGGAGACACTTTTGATACAAATACAAAAGGAAACAAAAATTACATGACACTTTGCAAGAGGTAGCCCTTTTTGATGCACCCAGTTAAATTCGATGGTTGTCTTTCTTAATGTAACCTCCACCTTCTATCCCAACCAACCAAAGAACAAGCTAGTCAAGTTTCGTTCAGTATTCTAAAGTGATTGGAAATCGTAACTTCCTATCAAACACCTTGAAGATCGAGGCCATACATGTATTGGTAGATTGTGCGCGTGCAAATTTCTTATCACTATGTGAATTGTGCTAGAATCAGGGTGCCTAAATATCTAGACTAAGACTCCTAATAATTACATATTTGCACAAGAGTCAACATTTCAAGGTAAATGAGCTCCATTTTTTATGTTTTTTTCATTTTTTAATTTTTTTGAATTTTGATTTTTTAATTTTTTTGGAATTTTTCAATTTTTTTCAAAAAGAAGAAGGAGTTCGTTTTCAATTATAGCATATTATCGTGGCATCTACTCCATACCCCCAAACCTAAACTAAACATTGTCCTCAATGTTTCAAAATATGGAAAGAATTAAAATGCAACATATGGAAAGGGACATGCTGAGTAGAGTAAAAGGAGAGAGAATACCCGATTGTACGGCGAAAGCTCGATTAAAACTCCGTTATTCAAGGAAAAAAAATCCAACATATTTCAGCCGAGATCATATTGGATTAGCAAAATATATACAAAAGGAATTTTAACTAACACATTATCTACAAGAAAATTTGGTTTTTTTTTTTTTAATGGGATTGGACTTTTTGGGAAAAATTTGGTTTTGTCGGGAGACATTTGGAAAACTTTGGTTTTTATGGGAGAAATTTTTGGTTTTTGAAATTGGGAGCAAAAGAAAATTTTGGTTTTTTTTTTTAACAAAGAAAATAAAATTTGGTTTTTGAATGGGAGCAAAAGAAAATTTTGGTTTTTTTTTTTTTTTTTTTTTTTTTTTTTTTTTTTTTTTAGAAAAAGAAAATAAAATTTGGTTTTTGAATGGGAGCAAGCCCACTGTTTGTTCTGTATTTGCTTTGGCTCCGCTTGGTTGAAAACTTTTGGTGGAACTGAGTCCAAAATCTCGGCCTAGAATTTGGGTACTCGGCCCACTAACGAGTTCAACTAGCGTGATCGGTTACAAGCTCAGCTGGGTTTAAAAACCCAGAATACAAAATACAAGTCCAAATTAAACAAGCTCACAAAAATTAATTACAAACCCACAAATTAAACAAACAAGCCCACAAATAAATTATTACAAACCCAACAGAAAATAAGAGAAGCCCAAAAATTGGCTTTAATATTACATGCCCACAATTAAAAATTGGAAGCCCACAATTCGGGTTCTCTTAAATGGGTTACCTTTTAAGCACAGCCCAGCTGCTCTGATATTGTTGCAAAAACCCAGTTGGGCTTTGGTTCTTTTCCTTGGTGGCGTCCCAGCAGAGGAAAAACAGGTTCAGAACAGCAGGTCCAACAGCAAATGAAGTGAAGCAGATGCAGATGCAAATGCTATGCAGTGAAATGCAAAAATATCTAATAAAACTACTAGAAAAACACAGCACCAATCCCCGGCAGCGGCGCCAAAAACTTGGTGGGCCTCAAAGATATTATATTTAAATGCAAAATGGTCCCCGGCAGCGGCGCCAAAAACTTGGTAGGCCCGGGGAAGCGTGAAAATTAAGCGTAATAAAAACGCGGGCCTACAGTAATACCGCAAGTGCACGGTCGTCAGTTGTAGCTCGTGCAAGTACGGGTCGATCCACAGAGACTGGGAGTGTTTGGAGTTTCTAGCTATTTGGGCTCTAAATTGCTATTGGGCTTCTAATTGTGCTTTGGGCTTAGTGGGTTTGTTTGTAACTATGAAATGGTTTTGGGCTCAGTGGGCTTTTGGATTGACTGTGAACTTATGGGCTTTTGGTCTTTAGAGTTGCACTGGGCTTTGGGCTAACAGTGAACTGAACTTGGGCTCAACAGTTCAACTGTGAATTGGGCTCAGTGTCTTTTGATGTGAACTGGGCTTTGGTTTCAGTCAAGGATCTGGGCCTTTGGAAATGTAATGAATTTGGGTTCAAGTGAACTGAACTGAGCCTTATTGAACTGGGTTTAGAGCAGTAGCAGCAGTAGCAAGAGGAGGGAAAGCAGCAGCAGCAGCAGTACTGCACAGCAGGGGAAAGAAAGCAGTGCACTGCAGCAAGGAAAAGGCAGCAAGCCAAGGGGAAGAAAACAAGGCAGTAGCAAGTAGTAAAAGCAGTGAAACAAAGGTAAATATGACAGTACAATGAAACTACAAGCAGAAAACAAGATAATGAGTAACAAAACAGTGAACAAAAACAAAACAAAATGGAACAAAGTGAAAGTGACACAAAGGCAATTAGCCTAAGGCAAAGAGTGAAGAAAGAACAGGGCACAAAAATGACATGGCAAGATCCTAGGCATACAATTAGAGTGGGAAGAGAACCAGTTTGCTCACAGTCACTAGTGAGCACTAGTTTCTCCCCACTGCTCAATCAATCCAATGCTTCACAGGCTTTAGCCTAACATTCACACAAAACAGTAAACAACAATCAGTGAAGCAAAGACAATAAAATGACAATGTAATAAACCAAGGCCTAAGCCAAGGGCAATGGCAGTGAGCAAATAAGAATAACAGAACAGAGAAACAACACAACTGGGTTATGAATCCACCCTGTGACCTAGCCAGATAGTATAGTTCTAGGTTGAATCCTTAATGGAACTAAGTGACAGTTAAGGCCAACTTAAGATCCTAAGCATACAAAAAGGGAATAGCAAGATAAACAGCTTGCTCAACTGATGTGCTCCTAGTATTGACTGTCTTTTGACAGTACAATCAATCACAAGCACTAGTGAGCACTGAATTCTCCCATTGCTCAATCAAATCAGTGCACTAAGGCTTCTAACCTAACATTCCACTACCTAACAGTCCACTAAAGCTTCATCTGAGCCTCAGCTAATGAGAACATGAGAGAACAGATGGAACAACACATGATTAACAGGAACAACACAAAAACATCACATTAACAACAACAACAACAGGATATTAAAACAGGGAACATTACACAAAAACAGGGAACATCACATTAACAACAGGGAACATTACACAAAACAGAACATGAATTTATGCAGAACATCAAAGTTCTGGACACTGGCTATTCCAGCATAAAGTTTTACAACAACACCCACAAGGCTATTTATACCCACAGACACAATTAGGGTTCTACAAAAAAAATTCCCAAATTAACAGTAGACTAGGATTTGATTTTTTTACCTAATTTGATGTAGCAACATCAAATTAAACTCGACCCATTCTTCCTCTGACTCTCCTGGTGCCTTTCCCATACCTTGATTTCTTTTCTAGCTTCACCTAATTCTCTACCATGTCTATCAATGCTTTTTCTCTATTTTCAAAACCCTAGACTAGGGGAAAACAGTGAAAAGAAGTGAGAGGCATGTTAGAGTGATAGGGGTTTCGGTGGTTGAGCAGGTGGGGAGTTGGTGGTAGCGGACATGGAGGTACGGCGGTGGTGGCAGTGGAGTTGGTTCTGCAAACAGGGTATGGTGGTGAAGGAGAGCTCGACTGTTTTGGGAAGAAGGGGGGTGTTTGGTTAGGTCATAGGGTTCGGGTGCTCGGGTGTTGGGCGGTTGTAGCAAATTGGATGAACAGCGAGGATGAGCCGTGGGATGTGGAGCTGGTAGGTAGATCGGACGGTGATGCGGAGGCAAGCGAGGAGCGACCGTCGGATGAAGGGATACAACGAAACGAACGGTGCTAGATTAGGTTAGGTGCTGTAGTGTAAGGCGGAGATATCAAACTTTGATGAACAGCAAGGGAGCAGCCGTTGGATTCAACTACCATCTAATCTGAAGGCTTGGAATTTCAGCGCTGTGGTGCTTGGCAGAGACTTCAGATTTTGATGCTCTATGAAGGAGCGACCATCGGATGCTTCTGAGAACTGATCTGATGGCTGAGAACGGAGGCGTTTTTGTGTGTAGAAAATGAGGTTGTGCGCACCATTCTTCGCGGCTTCCTTGCGTGATTTCTCCCGGCTTTTCACTACTTTTCTGCTCTTTTTGCTCCGCAAGTCATCCAGACTTTATTTATTACCTAAAAATGCAAAATTAAGTAAGAAAAATATTTATTCTTGAAAACAATGAAAATACAGAATATGGGATAAAATGTAGAATTAATGCACAAGAGATGAGTTAAATGCCAACAAAAAGGGATAGATATATACAATATTTGGCACTCATCAATCTCCCTCCTGAAATTATTTAGACTTGCGACTAGCATTGGCGGCATTCATATATCTTTCATTATTCTTGGTAATGGTCGCTCTTACTTGTTGATGTATACTCTTAATGTGATTAGCTAAAGCCTCACCTTGATGGATAACATGTGTACCCAATGGGAGCGGTACAAGGTCAACAACATGATGTGGATGGTAGCCATATGCAGCCTCAAACGGTGTTCGTTTAGTCGTACGACTAACTGAATTGGTGTAGGCGAACTCGGCTTGAGATAAAATCTGATCCCAGTTCCTGATATGATCTCCTACTAAACTTCTTAGTAAATTTCCCAAACTCCGGTTTACTACTTCTGTCTGGCCATCAGTTTGTGGATGGGCAGTAGTTGAATAACGTAAGTCAGTTCCAAATTTCTTTCGTAAAGTCTTCCAAAAGTGTCCTAAAAACTTGACATCTCGATCATACACAATAGAAGATGGAACCCCATGTAGACGCACCACTTCGTTAAAAAAGAGGGAAGCAATATTAGAAGCGTCAGCAGTTTTAGAGCAGGAAATAAAATGAGCCATCTTAGAGAATCTATCCACCACAACGAAGATAAAATCATATTGTATGGATGTTTTTGGTAATCCTAGTACGAAATCCATACTGAGGTGTACCCAAGGAGAGTGTGGAACCGGCAATGGAGTGTACAATCCAGTATTTTGGGACTGTTCCTTTGCGAATTGACATATCCGACACCTCTTAACCAATCTGTCAACATCCTTATCCATAGAAGGCCAATAATAACGACTCTTTACAGCATCTAGAGTCTTATCCCGTCCCCAGTGACCTTCTAATCCTCCACCGTGAAGCTCTCTAATGATTTTCTCTCTTAAAGAGCCAGTAGGAATACACAATTGGTTGCCTCGAAAGAGATAACCATATTGGATAACAAATGGTATACCTGGAGTTATTGAAGAAGTATTCAACCTCTGCAACATTGAACTGAAGTTTGGGTCAGTTGCATACTGACCTTTAATCTCTTCAAAACCGACTACTTGAGCTTGCATCAATGTCACAAGCACGTGTCGACAACTAAAAGCATAAGCCACCTTGTTTGTTACACCAGATTTATGTTTCAAGGAAAAGGTAAACTCTTGAAGATAGTCAGTCCATTTTGCATGTTGAGGCTTCAATTTCTTTTGGGTCTGCAAATAACGCAATGCTTCGTGATACGAGTAAACGACAAAGTCTTTATGGACAAGATAGTGTCTCCAATGTTGTAAAGCACGAACTAGGGCATAGAACTCCAGATCATAGGTTGAGTATTTCTTTTTGGCTTCTATCAGTTTCTCACTGAAGTACGCCACATGCCTGTTTTCTTGGCTCAAAACAGCACCAATTCCAATATTAGAAACATCACACTCCACCAAAAAAAGCTTCTCAAAGTCGGGCAGAACTAACAATGGAGCTTCAGTCATCAACTTCTTAATCTTCTCAAATGCGAGCGATGCATCCTTCGTCCACCGGAAAGTCGTTCTTTTAAGACATTCAGTTATGGGGCTCATAATAGCACTAAACCCTCTTATAAACCTCCGATAAAATGTAGCCAATCCATGGAAACTACGTATGTCAGTGATGGATTGTGGAACATGCCAATCCACAATCACTTTCACCTTTACAGGCTCAGCCTTTAAACCGCTAGCTGATACAATGTATCCCAGAAATTCCACTTCTTCGCACAAAAATGAACATTTCTTAAGATTCAGATATAATGTTTCTTTCAAGAGCACCTCCATCAGTTGTCTAAGATGGACCAAGAGTTCTTCCTTTGTACGACTATACACCAAAATATCGTCAAAATATACTACTATAAACGAACCAATGAAAGGACGTAATACCTCTGTCATCATGCGCATGAACGTACTTGGAGCATTTGAAAGGCCAAAAGCATGAAAAGTCATTCATAAAGTCCATCAGGTGTTTTAAATGTTGTTTTCCATTCGTCTCCAGCACGTATACGTATTTGATGATACCCGCTTCGTAAATCCAACTTCGAAAACACTTTAGCACCAGCTAACATGTCTAACATATCCTCTAATCTAGGTATCGGGATGCTGTATTTGATGGTAATATTGTTGATTGCTCTGCTATCGATACCCATTCTCCAAGAACCGTCTTTCTTGGGCGTCAATAAGGATGGTACAGCACACGGGCTCTTTCTCTCAGTGATTAAACCCTTTTGTAACAACTCCTCTACCTGTCTTCGCGTCTCTATTCGGTGTGCAGGAGGCATTCTATATGCTGCCAAGTTAGGTAGTGTAGATCCTGGCACCAAGTCAATGGCGTGTTGTATGTCCCTCAAAGGTGGCAACACATTAGGTAGCTCTGTAGGCGCAAGTTCTTCGAAATGTTTCAACAATTCAGCAACTTTCGAAGGTTGTTCCTTGCTGTCCAGGGCATCATTGGATGTGGGTTTACACATCAATGCATAAATAATGCCAGATGCTTTGCACTCACGCTGAAACTGCTTACGAGTTAATAGGATTACTAACTGTTCCTTATCTTTTTTTTTCTCCTTGTATCTCTTCTTCTTTCAAAGGATGTAGTGTCATCTTCTTTCCGTTACACGAAAAAGAGTAGGTATTAGCTTCAGTCAAATGAGTCATCTTCTTGTCATATAACCAAGGTCTACCCAACAATATATGACAAGCATCCATAGGTGTGACGTCACACCACACTTCATCTTCAAAATTACCGATAGAAAACTTTACTAAGCACCTTTTCGTAATTGGTACCATGTTTCCCTTCTTAAACCAAGCAATCTTATACGGGTGATGGTGTTTCTTGGTTGACAAACTTAACTTATCTACAGATTCTTGAGATACTATGTTCTCACAACTACCATCATCTAAAATCAGTTTGCACACCTTACCTCCACAGAAAACTTGTGTGCGAAAGATACTCTTCCGACGCCAATCTTCCTCCTCGTCTTCAACTCCAGGGCATGTAAGAATTTTGCGGACCGCCAGAGTCTCTCCTCTTACGGGCATCAAGTCTTCTTCTTCGCCCTCTGATTCATCATATTTCGGCCCAAAATTTTCTTCCTCACTACCATCTTCAATGAAGTTAACTCGCTTTTGTGGACAAGTGTATGTCAGGTGATCATCTCCTCCACATGTATAACACTTGGCCGTCAAACGAGTACTGGGCTTGTGCACTCCACTTGCAGTTGTAGTTGTTGCTGAGGTGTTGGCCCCTTCTTTGTTCTTGTTACTCCAAGATGATGTCTTCGGTGCAGTTATACCCCAGTTGGATGTGGCTTTCATTCATCTCGCAGAGTTCCGGTTCTTCGAACGGTGATTCAACCTCTCCTCCGCCTTTAAAGCGCATTGATAAGCATCTTCCAGGTTGGTAACCCTTAGGAGACCAAACTCTTCTCGAATGCCTATGTTTAAACCCATAATATATCTTGCTGCAAGTTGTTCAGGTGTTTCATTCAGGCCAACTCTTAAAGAAAGATTATGAAATTCTGTGGTATACTCCTCAACACTAAGATAGCGTTGACGAAAGTTATGAAACTTTTCATACAACGTCACCAAATAATCAGGTGGCAGAACTTGCTTCCGCAACTTCTGTTTCATGTGATCCCATGTCCTGATTTTCTCCTTGCTTTGCCTTGTGCGCTGTTCTTCTAGTTTTTTCCACCATTGCAAAGCCATTCCCTTCAATTTCAACTTCACAAACAATACCTTACGAACTTCATCCATAGGCTTCCATTCGAAATAGTTCTCTATGCTAGTCTCCCAATCTAGGAAATCATTTGCATGCATCCTACCAGTCATATCGCTCACCTCGACTCTCACTCCTCCGGTGTTTAAATCAAGGGATTTAACCAATCTGTCTTCTAACCTGTCTTGATGTAGTCCATGAACAACACGGTTATGAAAAGGGTTTTCAAAAAATGTATGTTCATCATCCTCTGATCCTCCTTCCGGTGAATACAAAGGGTTGCGTCGTCCTTCCGGTATCTCCATTCGGGCTCCCGCGCGTCCTTGATGCAGACACTGCTGCACCATGTTCTCAATCATGGTTCATAACTCATTAAGATCGATGTTTCCATTACCTCTACCACCACCTATTCCTAAGGCTCTACCCTCCATTGTAGCTAGCTAGGGTTTGCTGGTGTGTTTTGTTCTAGCGCCAATTGATGCACTACTAGAAACTAAAACAGAAAACTTGAGTAGTAAAACAAAGATAATTGAATCGAAACAGAACTGATAACAACGGAACGCGGATAAAAGGAGTTTTAGGTTAAACGTAACTCTCTGATATAATCAATAGATTATAAAACGTAGGAAAATTATAATAAAAGTATTTCTACTTTAGGCGACCAAATAACCTACTTATACTAGAACAAGAAATGTAAGTAAGGAAACCCTATTCTAAAGACAGAAACTAACAAAAATATCCATAACTTGCAGGACATTCCTAACTAAAAAACGCTCTCGAAAATAGCTTATTATGCTCCTGCATCAAGTTACCATGCTCTTGTTATGATTTTCTTTTATATGTACTATCCTCTGCAAGGTCATTGATGATGTCAGGCTGTGTATGGCTTCTTGCAAGGCATCAATGCCTGACTGTAATTGACGGGGTTTGGCTAGCAACACACAGGTATAAACTAATAATAGACAAAAAGTTGAAGAATATAACAATAAGGGGTAGAAGTCAAATTACTCATTGATAACTAATGATTACTTTCTCAAAAATCAACAATAAAGGCTGCCTTTTAAAGAAGACCTAATAGCATATTTATATTAGAAAGATAAACCCTATGAAAAGAAGCCTAAGGTTAAGGACATAAACGTTTTGCTATAGAAAGAAACAGTGTCAATGGATGAATATCAGTCGGATATGTAGAAATATGTATCTGATAGGTTAAGCGCTATCGGATATTTGATATCCGATAATATCCTATAGGATATCAAAAATTAAATATCGATTCTGATAGGTTAAGATATCGGATATTTATCCGATAATATTTGGTTCTGGAAAAAAAATGTTAAAAACCCTTTAAAACCTGCTCTTTGAGCCAGAAAATTCTTAATAATAAATTTCTCAGTTATCCCAAAAAAATAAATAAATTGAAATTTAAGTTCAATTTCTCAAACATTTCATATTGGATATCGGATATTAGGGTAAATCAAAAATATGGTTAGGGTAAATCACAAATAAATCCATGTTCTATCAGATATCGGATATTAACAATTCAGATGGAGCCTAATCCGATTCCGATATATTAAGGAAGAAATCCAACATAATATCCTATGCGATATCCGATAAAACGGATAAAATCCTATAGGATCTAAAATACTCGGAAACAGATTCCGGATATCGCACATATATTGTCAGGCCTAATTAAAACGTCCTAAATAGAAAACCTTCCTAACTATCCATTCCATCAACCACCCCAAGTTCAAAGAAATCTCAACTCTAATGAGATGCTTATAAATTCTGCATAAATCTGTAATGTCTCTTCTGCCTTTTCACAATCGAAAACAAAACCAGTTACATCCTTAAAGAACACCACAGCTTATTCTCCTTGAGGTTTCTTATGCCTCAGATGACCAGTAGCAGTATCTGTATGCTGCACATTACTATGTTTTATAGATATGTACAATGCACCATAAGATATCCTCGTTGCTTTCCCGTGATCAAACACGAAACCTAAATCTTCATTTCCTGATTCCTGATTTAGGTATGCCAATAATGAGTACTGTTTCCATCACCTCATTTCGATAGTTAACACATGCCAATCTCAGGTCTGAGCTAGTCGCCGAACCAAGGTAAGTAAGTAACAAATTTCTACTTGAGTTTCCTTGTAATCCCTTATATTGTAGATTAGAATTTGTCACCCTTGTGTAATTGCACTACTGGTTACATCCACAAAAGGGTTCAGGGTTAGCTTACCAAGCTTGAGAGTTCCGCTGATCACTAATCGTTCCTTTCCATCTAGTACCTTTAGATCATCAACAGGTGATGAGTTTCTTAGGACTGCAACCAGATGTTCTAGCCAAAAGGTGACCAAACTCTCTAAGAGAATATTCACTAATTTTAATCTTTGTTGTAGAAGAAAACTGTAGCTCTTCTTTGCTGGTAACCGAAAACATGGACTGGAATCATGCTTTCTTGTTTCTGCCCCATTGAGATACTCCTTAATGTTGGTTCGGTTCACCCTTGCTAATGTGAGATATGTCAATTCCATATTTTTTTTTGACCTTCCTCGATCAAAATAAAGTCCCCGTCATTAGTGGTGGTAACAGTGTCAATCATATCAGTTGCAATCATTATCTTCCTTACTCTACCTCCTGCTTTGATAAAAAATATGACCACAATACCAATAAACACTTGCAATATAACCAAACCAAAACCAATGGTATGTAGACTTCTTTGAATGTCATAATGTGATGCCTCCACAATGGTGGTCACAACTTTAGGAAAACAAAAATTAGCATTCTGGACTTGGTGCGTCTTGATCGGGTCTGGATTGTTTATCACCAACCTAGCATCATTCTCCAAATCCAAATTCTGAATGTTGGATTCACACACTTCGAAGAGATCAGCTTGCACTTTGACAGTATGGGTGCGACTTGTTGTTCCTTCAATCTCTCTTGAGCAGCGCATGTTCATTCCAAGGTTTTCAGATAGATATAACTGTATTCCTCCCGATCTTGGAAAGAATTCGACCTCGAATTCGACTTATATAATTTACTCCAAGTATTTCCTTGCGAAAATGGAAATTCTTTTTACGCATGTCACATCTAATACTAATACTTTCTGCCATATAAGAAACTTAAGTTTCATGAACACGACCTTCATAATATAGTGATGGAATACTTACATAGTTTGATAAATCCTCCATCATAGTATTCCTCCGGGTGTTGTAGATAATTCTCCCACGAATTTCTCTTATCTAATTTTTCGGGTTTAAACTTTTGCTATTGACACGCATTAGTTAAAACTGATTCAACCTTTCTCTGGTGAAGGTTGCTCTTGTTGTTGTTCTTTTGGTCTTGTGAGAGGATGACAACAAATTGGGGGAGAGTTCTTATTTGAACTTGCGCTTAAACGATATCTTTCTGGGGAGAAATGGTTGAGGAATTTGAGGTAACGATTTTTACTGTTAGTTAATCGTTTTTCCTGTTTAAGAAAAGCTTGATTTTATTGCATATATCTTGATTTTGCATTCCATTATGATGTATGGATTGATTATTGTGATTCAATTGTTTCCGGTTAAGAAGAACTGTGTCAATTGATTGACTTATGATTTGGTATCTTTTTTATTGTTTGGTATCAAGTGTTTTTGGCTTAATGAAATTCGGTGCAATTGCGGTGCTTACATTGGTTATATTTGAAAAAGCGGGGGTTTAACAACACCACCCAATATTTCGCTTAGCAATCTGTATAGACTAACTCTGAAATACTTTGCTAGAGAATCAACTAGACGGTCAGACTCAATCTAGATAAGAAGTATCTCAAAGAGTTATTATCTCAATCTCTCGATTTGATTTTTACTCAAGATAAAATCAATAGCGAGTCTTTATCAAAGAGAGATAACTTGGACGGTACCAAAGACCAATGTCCAAGGATCAATCAACTACAATCAACAACCAAAAGTTGGATTAGAGAAGTTGATGATCACGAACGCACAACCTGTATTATTTATATTATATAAAATATAATGCGTAAAAGAAATAACACAGACACCAGAAGTTTTGTTAACGAGGAAACCGCAAATGCAGAAAAACCCCGGGACCTAGTCCAGGTTGAATACACACACTGTATTAAGACACTACAGACACTAGCCTACTCCAAGCTAACTTCAGACTGGTCTATAGTTGAACCCCTACCAATCTCCCACTGATACAAGGTACAGTTGTACTCCTACGCCTCTGATCCCAGCAGGACACTGCGTACTTGATTCTCTTTGCTAATCTCACCCACAACAAAGAGTTGCTGCAACCCAAAATCACAGACTTGATAATAAACGAATCTGTCTTACACAGAAAAGTCTATCAAAAGGATAAATCTGTCTCCCACAGATAAACCCTAGGTTTTGTTCCGTCTTTAGATATAAAATCAAGGTAACAGGAACCAATTGATAATCCGGACTTATATTCCTGAAGAACAGCCTAGATTAATCAATCACCTCTCTACAATCCTTCCGGACTACACAAGCGGATTGTCGAGGAATCACAAACAGTGAGACGAAGATATTTGTGACTTCTTTATCTTGCCTCAGAGAACTCTCATGATCTCAAACCAATCAATCGATTGTACTCGTATGATAGAGGATGCAAGATCAGATCACACAACTACGATAAAGTAGTATCGGTTTTGCTTCACAGTCCCAATGAAGTCTTTAAGTCGTTAACTCGAGTTTAGAGAAGAAACTCAAGAGTTAATGGAGATCGACTCTAGCGAGAGCACTAGTAGCACACAGACGTGTGGGGATTGGGTTTTCTCAACGATATATGTCTCATTTATATAGCCTTCAAATCAGGGTTTTGCCTTAGGTACAAAGCAAACTCTATTCACCGTTAGATGAAAACCTGATTTTGATTCAAGCCAATATCTCTCAACCGTTAGATCTAAAGACATAGCTTGTCACACACACTTGGGTACATGTTTACTGGGTTTGAGAAAAACCATGCCCAAACGAGTACACTATGTTGGTTCAACATGATAACCCAAAAGGTCAACCATATGAGCATCTCATATTAATCATGTTCTTCTTCACCATAACTAGTTCAATTGACGCAAATGAACTAGTTAAGAGTTGTTCAATTGCTATGAGATCTTATGTAACTACGCAAGACACAATTGAAACAAAGATGATTCGATTCGATTAGAATCGGCTCATGAACATTATAGCCACGGTTTGCATAAAGCATTCCTTAATAATTAACGTTTCATGTTCATAGCACATCTTTAGATCATAACCTCTTAAGATCACAAACAAGTTCGCGGACTTAAGTTAATCGGTTGAATTTTCCAAACTCAGCAGAAATTCTCGGGTCGAGAACTTCCGCCAGTTCGCGGACTTAGCACACAAACCAGTTTTGGAAATCCCAGCAGAAATTCTCGGTTGAGAACTTCCGTCAGTTCGCGGACTTGGCAAGCCAATTCCACAATCTTACCGATTTCTCTTGATCAACAAAGTTCGAAAACTTCGGTTTAAGGAATACATGGTTATATAATCTAAACTCTCATTTCAATTATTGAAACATTCTCAGGGGGTGATATTCAGTCGTGAAGAACAACAGACCTTTCTCGTCAGAGAAATTTCCGAAGTGATTGGAACTTTCATGACTTTTGTCGCTAGGTGAAGATAAACCTGATCAAAGCGAAACAGTTTACCAACACATGATTTTGAGTAAAAGATAAGCAATGAATACTCATCTCGAAATATCAAGTGTATATGATCTAGTCTATATAGCATACGGATTTTTTCTCATAAGAAGTAGGAGAAGAATAGATAGACTTTCGAGTGATAGATAAGTTCAAGTCTTCACATACCTTTTTGTTGATGAAGTTCCACGGTTCCTTGGTGTAGATCTTCGTCGTTGTCGTTGAATCACCATGAAGTCCTTGAGCTCAACTACACTTTTCCTATCCTAGTCCGAGACTTAGCTAATAGGCTAGAAATCAAGACTTTATAGTTTTGATCACTAACATTGGCAAACATGCTTGATATAGCAACGCATGCGAGGTTGACCGAGCTATGCTCTAACAATCTCCCCTTTGTCAATTTTAGTGACAAACTATTAATACATATGGAATACAAAAAAGATAAACTTTAGTGGCTCCTATTCCATAGTCCAATCTTAAACGTTCCTTGAAATCTTCGTCCTTCCAAGTACTCCAATGATCCCAAAGGTTGTAAGTTTAGTATCACCGTTGTTGAAGATCCATAGCTATAACAATGAGAGAAATCGAGATTCTCGATCATTATTATACAGTGTCATCGTATTATTATGAACATAAAAGTCAATTGCATCACGACTTTAACAATAATACTATGGTGATATGTATCACTCCCCCTTAGTCAATACTCCATCTCGATCATGGAAACCACTCCCCTTATACAATGATCCGAAACCATATGTATTTGTAGTGTGACCTACAATATTTCTCCCCTTTTTTTCAATAAAATTGGCAAAGGTACAAGAACGGGTTCATAATGAAATTTCCACAAGAGACATTTCATGACCAAAAGAAAGACAACATATCATCTTAATTTAGATGCAATCTTATAGCCGAAGCTAACAACATTCATCAAGGAGTTTTAAGACGCAAGATAACCCCTATAAAATTCCACAGCCGCACTCCCCGCAAGATATTACCATTAAGCACAAGTTCAAAAGAACTCTCCCCCATTTGATGTCATTCCCAAAGGAACAACAAGAGCGACCTTAATTTCGAAAGAAAAGAAGGATTTTTATTTGGAAACCAAAAACCATGTGAATGATTTTTTATATCCAAAACTCAACCAAAATACTCACAAGTAAACCCATGAATATTCTAATTGGAATACGCAATTAAATCAAAATCACAAAAGTGATCAATTTAATTGAAAGTGCTCAACATAAGTAAACTCACGGAGCAACAGGCTACGACTAAGTTAATCATATGGAGGTGACTAACTTAACCGTTCAAGTACTCAACATAAAGAAAACTTTACGAAATACGTGACTACATTAACCAATAAAACATGATAGTGTAGCCGTTCATATACTCAACACAATAACTTGTGGAATATATGAAAACTCAATTAGATTAATTACAAGAGAACCTATAATTAATTTAATCGAAATACAAACAAATAACCAAACTAATCACCGAGGTAATCAATTTAATTATTTTGGGCTCAACATAAGAGATTATGGAACCCCGGCTAAGATTATCATGGAACATGACCATCTTAACCGCACATGTACTCAACATAAGAAGGAAAACTTATGGAGTACAAAACAAAATAACCAAGGATGATTAATTTAGTTCATAACGCTCAACATATAGCATCTTACGGAACAACCAATAAAGCCAAGGTTAATCGACTTAGTTGTAAGGTGCTCAACATAAGACACACAATAGAGCCTTCACGGTAAAACATAACAAGATGGATCAATGAAGATCAATACCGTGGATAACATACAAGGATCTATTCTATCTTTGCATCATTATATGCATAACAACATAATAGACTTTATCCTTGTCATACAAAAGATTCAATCCTATTTTCTATCAAATACATGATTGCATAGGCATAACTTTTGTATATGTCAAAAGTCCATTCGTCCTTTCATCAATACTAATACCAATTCATGAACGACTTTACTTTTGACCGCAATATGGGACCTTCAAGTTCACAGACGCAAACAATACATATCCCATAAAAATATTGCAATACAAACCAAGAAAATACTGCAATAATCATCATCCTCCAAATATTTTTAGAATTTAAAGTAATAAATCTAAAAAATAACATAAGAGAATGAAACAAAAATAGCTATGTGTAGTCACAATCATCGCTATTCAAAGCACTAGTTATTCTTCCAACTAATCCAAGAAGAAGACATCCTAGGCATCTAAACTTAGTTTTCCTTGATGATTTCATACCTCTGAAATGGTCCATCAAAGTAGGAGTCACTGATATCCTTGACTCTTTTGACCGTAGAGACACCATGTTCAAAGGTTAGAACGTTGACTTTTCGATCAATAGTGCGAGTATAATGACGAGCCTTTGCACAATCAAGGATAACTTTCTTTTGATTTCTGATCAAGATATTCTGAGTACCAAGGGTTTTCGCCTGTCCATCAATAAGCTGTTTTATCTGCAATTGAAGGTTAGCCAGTTCGTTCTTAACTTCATTCTGAACACGAATCAGATCCTTGACAGATTCACCAATCCAAGTATTATACTCTTTTCTTTCAAACATTTTCTTCCGTATAAACTCTTGACCAGCATCACATCCTTTGAGATCATCCTCAACCATAGGGTTAACTTCTTCTTTGGGAACAGTTTGCATAGAGCTTCTTTTGTAAGAAAAATGAACCACGTATAAGATAAGATTTATATATGTTCGTGAATACCCTGGCTAGAAACCCTAAATTTCCTTGAGGATACGGGAATTCGTGGGCTGACAAAAAAAAATGGCCCTAAAGAGGTATATTGTTCAGCTTCCAAAACTTCCACCATCAAAAGATCAAAGTGACAATGAGAAGATCATTACAACAAGAGAAATACAAACTAGAGATAATATAGTACAAAACTTGAGCATCTCTCAAATTCTCATCCTCGTATCTCTCAAGTTAGACACAAGGATAGACCATTCTGCTGTTAGGTAGCAGAGGGAGACATAGTCTCACCATTGGTTTTGAGAGAGTAGCTGTAATTTCCTCTAGGATATCTTTTCTCAGTACTTCTTGTCCTCTCACCACAGTTTCCAGGAAAGAGGGTGTGACTAGCAGTCCTTCTGGGAATCACAGGAGAGAAACCTTTCTGATAATAAAATCTAGGACCTCTAGAGATAGGTTCTAGGGGATTTTCCGAAATTTGTCTCCACACACTAGACTTAGGTTTATCAGATTCAATCTTATAAGCACAAGAATTTACAATTGTCCTGTGTTGATTTCTAGGAGAGAGATCTTTATAAGATGCCTGGTTTCCTGTGAAAGGGACCTTCACTGTAATAGTCGTCTGACTATTTACTCCATTGACAGTAGAAAGAAGCAACTTGTGAAGTTTAGAAACACGTTTCTTTCTATCAAAACAATGGATAGCATAGTGATTTCCTTTTCCACAGAAGGTACATATGCATGGAGGAGAAGTAACAACAGGTACTTGTTTAAACTTCATAGCCACCGGAGAAGATTGTAAGTTATGAAAACTTTTCTTGACACAATCTTCATCTAGAGAAAATTTCAGATGCACAGTAACTCATGAGAATTTGTTTGTACGGAAGAATTTTTCATTAAGACAGAGTTTTCCTTTTCCAAGGATTTTCACTGTCTATGGGCTAGAACAAGTGAGACTTCAAGTTTCTCTTTCTCAACACGAAGTCTATCTAGATCAGAAGAATGCGTCTTGATCAAACAATTTTCTCTAATTGAGCCTTCTTTGACCAGCTTTTCAAGAACACAAATCTTTTCACGCTATATATTTTTTTCTTGAAGAAGTTTCTTAATTTCCTTAGAGAATGACCCTATAATGTTGTAGAGTACTTGTTCACGATCAATAGACTTTTAAAATTCATCAATGAGTTTACCATGATCCTGTAGATCAATACACTCAGTAGAATTTCTTGAAATTCTGGTGAGCTCCATTTCAGCTTTAACCATTATATCCAATGTCTCATTGGAGGAAGAATAATTCACGCAAGATGAGACATTCTTCTTACCTCGGGATTCGGAATAATCATCTAAGGAGTAACCCTTTGAGGTATTTCCGAGACACTTGACAAAGTTGACATCTTTAGGAGACATTTTGGTATGCGTATGAGATTTTGTCCACAGATTCAGATCGCTACAAACACAGACTGATGAGGTCTTAGTGTGTTTGCCTACTCTGATACCAATTGAAAAAACGGGGGTCTAACAGCACCACCCAATATTTCGCTTAGCAATCTGTATGGACTAACTCTGAAATACTTTGCTAGAGAATCAACTAGACAGTCAGACTGAATCTAGATAAAAAAGTATCTCAAAGAGTTATTATCTCAATCTCTCGATTTGATTTTTACTCAAGCTAAAATCAATAGGGAGTCTTTATCAAAGAGAGATAACTTGGACGGTACCAAAGACCAATGTCCAAGGATCAATCAACTACAATCAACAACCAAAAGTTGGATTAGAGAAGTTGATGATCACGAACGCACAACATGTATTATTTCTATTATATAAAATATAATGCGGAAAATAAATAACAAAGACACCAGAAGTTTTGTTAACGAGGGAACCGCAAATGCAGAAAACCCCCGGGACGTAGTCCAGATTGAATACACACTATATTAAGCTGCTACAGACACTAGCCTACTCCAAGCTAACTTCGGACTGATCTATAGTTGAACCCCTACCAATATCCCACGGATACAAGGTACAGTTGTACTCCTACGCCTCTGATCCTAACAGGACACTGCGTACTTGATTCCCTTTGCTGATCTCACCCACAACAAAGAGTTGCTGCAACCCAAAATCACAGACTTGATAATAAACGAATCTGTCTCACACAGAAAAGTCTATCAAAAGGATAAATCTGTCTCCCACAGATAAACCCTAGGTTTTGTTCCGTCTTTAGATAAAAAATCAAGGTACCAGAAACCAATTGATAATCCGGACTTATATTCCCGAAGAACAACCTAGATTAATCAATCACCTCTCTACAATCCTTCCTGACTACACAAGCGGATTGTCGAGGAATCACAAACAGTGAGACGAAGATGTTTGTGACTTCTTTATCTTGTCTATCGGAGAACTCTCACGATATCAAGCCAATCAATCAATTGTACTCGTACGATAGAAGATGCAAGATCAGATCACACAACTACGATAAAAGTAGTAGCGGTCTGGCTTCACAATCCCAATGAAGTCTTTAAGTCGTTAACTCGAGTTTAGAGAAGAAACTCAAGAGTTAATGCAGATCGACTCTAGCGAGAGCACTAGTAGGACATAGATGTGCGGGGATTGGGTTTGCTCAATGCTAGATGTCTCCTTTATATAGCCTTCAAATCAGGGTTTTTCCTCAGGTACAAAGCAAACTCTATTCACCGTTAGATGAAAACCTGATTTTGATTCAATCCAATATCTCTCAACCGTTAGATCGAAAGACATAGCTTGTCACACACACCTGGGTACACGTTTACTGGGTTCGAGAAAATCCATGCCCAAACGAGTACACAGATGTTGGTTCAACATGATAACCCAAAAGGTCAACCATATGAGCATCTCATATTAATCAAGTTCTTCTTCACCATAACTAGTTCAATTGAATCAAATGAACTAGTTAAGAATTGTTCAATTGCTATGAGATCTTATGTAACTACATAAGACACAATTGAAACAAAGATGATTCGATTCGATTAGAATCAGCTCATGAACATTATAGCCACGGTTTGCATAAAGCATTCCTTAATAATTAATGTTTCATGTTCAGAGCGCATCTTTAGATCATAACCTCTTAAGCTCACAAACAAGTTCGCGGACTTAAGTTAATCGGTTGAGTTTTCCAAACTCAGCAGAAATTCTCGGGTCGAGAACTTCCGCCAGTTCGCGGAATGAGTTCGCGGACTTAGCACACAAACGAGTTTTGGAAAGCCTAGCATAAATTCTCGGTCGAGAACTTCCGTCAGTTCGCGGACTTGGAAATCCAATTCCACAATCCTATCGATTTCTCTTGATCAACAAAGTTCGAAAACTTCGGTTCAAGGAATACATGGTTATATAATCTAAACACTCATTTCAATCATTGAAACATGCTTAGAGGGCGATATTCAGTCGTGAAGAATAACATATCTTTCTCGTCAGAGCAATTTCCAAAGTGATTGAAACTTTAATGACTTTCGTCACTAGGTGAAGATAAACCTAATCAAAGCGAAATGCTTTACCAACATATGATTTCGAGTAAAAGATAAGCAATGAATACTCAGCTCGAAATATCAAGTGTATATGACCTAGTCTATATAGCATACGACTTTTGTCTCATAAGAAGTAGGAGAAGAATAAATAGACTTTCGAGTGATAGATAAGTTCAAGTCTTCACATACCTTTTTGTTGATGAAGTTCCACGGTTCCTTGGTGTAGATCTTCGTCGTTGTCGTTGAATTACCATGAAGTCCTTAAGCTCAACTACACTTTTCCTATCCTAGTCTGAGACTTAGCTAATAGGATAGAAATCAAGACTTTATAGTTTTGATCACTAACATTGACAAACATGCTTGATATAGCAACGCATGCGAGGTTGACCGAGCTATGCTCTAACAATATTTATTTCAATTATTTCCGGTTAAGAAAAACTATAACAAGTCAATTTATTTTATTTGTTTTGTTTTTGGCTTAACGAAATTACTGGGTCATTTTTTAGTCCATTTGATTCGGGATAAGAGAAACTAAGTTAATTCTTATCTTAGTTAAACTTATCAAATGGAGGCTTCAATTATTAAAGTCTAATCAAATTCCTTGACAATAAAAACTAGTTAACTAACCTAGTGTTTGTCTTGTCTAAAGGGAAAGGTCTAAGTTATTTTATGGAATAATTAGAGCCCATAAGAAAAATAGAGTTAATATTGATCTCTAGTTGTGTCTGTTTGTGGGTGAAAACTGTTTCTACTGGTTTTAGTAATTTTGTGTGTGTGGATGAGAAACGAGTCTAAACCCTAAACAATGCACTACACGGGAGTACTTTTGATTCGAGAGATCAATCTGTACAGTCTTGGCCTAAACCAAGAAATGGTCATTCCATGCTTGCTTCGGTCACAAAGTGAAGGAGAAGGGTTGGTCTTAGGGAGGGAAGCGAAAAAAGTGTTGAGACCAGAATCGTTGATTCTGAAGGTGTGGTTGTTTACGACTTGTATCAGAAAGTGAACTAGCTAGCAGAATGGAAAGCTATCAGGTGATTTCTGGATACTGTGTTGTTCTCTGACCAAAACTTGTTGTCTGGTGGAAATAGGTGAAACCTATTTATACAAGTCGTAATAAAACGTACCCTGGTCTCGTAGGAAGTGGAAACAATTGAGTGGTGGAAGAGTAACGTGTAACCTCAGGAATTATGCTTCCATAATGAAGGAGGTGGATCCGTTTACACCATTATTTCTTGCCATTACTAACCACCCCGCTTTATGACACTTTCTTGTAACGGTCGTATTGCACACCGCACGTTGTAAACCGCCAGACCAATACCCTGATGAGCATCCCCCAGTTTGTGATATATTTGATGGCGCCTTTAGCGCATGCCAGTGGCATTGCGGCATGGCTGGCATAGTTCGTGCATGACAGTGGCATGGTGGAGTGGTTGGCATAGTTCGTGCATGTCAGCGGCACGATGGTGTAAGTGGCGCCTGGTGTAGCCATGTCCACTGAAATTTTGGCATATTGGTGTTCGACTCAAACGTGGTGTGGCAACATCAGTTTTAATGGCCACATTGATCCCCATGTTCTGTGGAACATTGTTTGGCTCGGTTGGCGCGACAACTTTGCCTAAATTAGGGTTTGGCATGTCGAAACCCTAATTGCATATATGGCATGTAGCATGTGGTAGGTGGCTGCGGCATGGAATTTTATACAAACAATGCCAGAGTCATGCCGGAGGAGCCATAGGCAGGCCACCATGTAGAAACGGCCACATGAACAGATGTTTCCACGAGTGTCCATGGTGTGGCGCCCTTTTTAGGGTTTCCTAAGTCCGTACGGCTTGCGGCATGTTGCGGGCCCGAGGTGACATAGTTGTGGGCTACGATTAGAAATTAGGGTTTCATCCACTGCCCTTAGAGCATGGCCGCGCCTAGGGTTCAGGCTTGCCAAATCGAAGTCCGTTTTGAAGTTGGTCACGCACGGAGAGTGGATTGGCAAGTTTTAGCATGCTATCGCGGTAAGTGGTGCTTTTCGCATGTGTGCCTGGATTGTTTGTTTTTTTGGCATGTTTGGCATGTCGTTAGCATGTTGGCATGGTTTTGGGAAGCCAACTTAGTATGACAACCTCTTGACACAATTTCCATATCTTTTAAGGCTGTGGCAGGTTTAGTGCAACCTGATTGGTCAATGAAAGTAGGTATCCGGCCAAGCATGGGCGTGGCTACCTTTTGGTGTGCGTGGCAGGTTTAATACCCCCTGATTGGTCAATGGGGAATAAGGCCGGAAAGTATGGGCGCAGCCACAACTCATGGGAGTGTGGCAGGTTTAAGGAGACCTGATTGGTCGATAAAGGAGTAGGGTCGGTTAGGTAACATGGGGTGGCCAAGTGGCGCCGACTGGCTTGTGGCGTGGCCACGCTTCCTCTCATTGTTGCTCCTTCTCCGCGCCTCCGTTACTCTTTGTTTTATGATTTTGGGCAGGACTTTGCACCTATTAATCCGCGGTGGATCAATTGCTTAGTTGCTTAAGCGTAATTTCGACCAACGGGGTCTAATATACTGGGCAAGGCGCAAAAAACCCTAATTTTTCAAATTAGTCATGTTCATGAGTTTTTTCTGAGTTATCACAAAATTAATTGGATTTTGTGTGATGCCACAAAATTCCTTATTTACAGAGTGCAGTGTGCTTTCTGTCTGAGCATTTTGTGCAATGGCCTTAACTTTGGTACTTGGAAATTCGTGCTACTCTGCTGCGAGTGAACACAAATCCGTCATTCATACCGATATTAAGGGTTCTGCCAGGGAACATAGCACAGGAAAAGTACTCGGTGAATCTTATATTAATAAGTAATATAGGCAAGGCGCCGAAATTTACAGAACATCTGGGATGGTTGCTACATGCTCCAGTCTGGATAAATTTCATGTAAATATATTGAACGACTCAATAAATATGCCAGTGGAGAGGTTAACACTCATGGCTTCGCTTCCTTACAGAGTGACGTCACATCAGATGCAAGGTTTTACAATTTTATCCCTAAGCTAAAAACCACCATCAACATTAAGTCCCCTGCTTAGCTCGGAATAGTGGCATTGTTGCAGGGTAAGTATGATATGGTGACAGACAAGGATAAAATCGAAACGGAAAGTCATGAAAAGATTGTCAGGAAAATTTGGCTAACCTTTGTCAAGAGGCATGAAGAATCTGTGATCCTTGCATTGGAGGCTTTGCATAGATCGGCTTGGCCATGGGGTGTTGGCATCATTGATGCAACTTTGGCTACTGATCGGCATAGATGGAACTGTAACTTGGTCCGCGATATGGGCGCTGGCTGGCTAGATCACAGAACGTGCGGAGATGGCGCTGCTTTGGCTGGCTAGGAAATGGTCAGTGGCGTTTTAGGCTACGGAAAGGTGGATGGCGCTGCTTTGGATGGATAGGGAATGGTTAATGGCGCTGCTGGCTAGGACGTGGGACGGCAGAGACGGCTGCTGACTTGGACGTGGATTGTTGGTGCTGGGAGTGGCATGTTGGCGCTGGGCGTGGTGCTGGCTGGGACGCGGACTTTTGGCCACGGCTTGGTGATTGCTGTCGTATGCGTCCAAAATAAATTACTTTCTCACTACTCAAAATATAAAATATAGCAAGGGTAAGAAAGGATCGTTCTCACAGAGAGGATCTAGGTTGTCAAGTTGTTTCGGTTTCCTATATAAACAAGGGGGGATTTCTGATTTTTAAGTAAAGGAAAATAAACTAAAAACAAATAATAAAATAAACAAGCAAATCAATAAGATGAAGATATTGGTCAAGGATTAGTTTTCATTCACAAACATGAATTTGTAACAATAACTAGAATTGATATTTAATCTCAACTTTTATCAAAAGTCCTAGGATACCTTGATCGCAAGAATATCCCGCTAATTTCCTCTTGTCATCAACAAACACATTAAAAGATGCGAAAGTTAATTCTTCTTAGAAAGCAACCTAAACTGTAAAACCACAATTAAGTTTAACTCCCTAAGAGCACTAAGTTCTATGAAATAAGACTAATCAATGCAAACGAACGTGTAAAAGCACTAATCCGTTTTAACAAAGGTTATGATCCACATGTGACTACTAGGATGTATCACTACAAGCAATAATCACAATTATGCTACGTGTATTCAAGGTGTATCACGTTTACGTATAATAAACCCTAAACTAGCAATAGATATGATTACGAATTCTACCAATTTGCAACTTGACAAAACTAACAATCAATCATACATGGCGATATTTCTAGCGAATCATAATCGATAATTGTGAGACAAAACTAATTTATTGAATGAAAACCCATATTTAGAAATCCAACTTATTCCTTAACCAATAATAAAATCTAGATACTCATGGCATAAGAGATCATCACAAGAAGAAAAATAATAGTTTCCATCTTTCTAAACCCTAGAACAAAGTATATGAAGAGATAATAGATATGAGTTTCTTTTTATATCCTTCGTGTATTTCACGCCCACTGCCTTTTCCAACCACATAAGCTAACTATCAGAATCAAGCCCACATGTAAGAGCCCAAGTCCATCTGAGTAGAACACTGGATCGGCGAGTCAGGTACCAGGATCGTTGAGTCAACTCGCCGTACTCCGATTCCGATAGAGTTTCCTCTGTTTTCTGGTTGTTTTTCGTCCTGTCTCAGGCTAATTTCCCTGCACAATCATTCATTCATACACAACTCCTAACATTCATCTATTCAACACTTCAATTCCCTGCTTGTCTTGACTGCAATCAACTAGGCACAAACCATTTAATCACCAGCAACAATGCCAACATCTTCTCACTGCCCCTGCCAATTCTAAGTCATGCCCCACTGCAGCAATCACTTCCATTTCTCAGCTGCCAAATTCTCCAGATTAGCTTCAGTCCACCACTGCACAACTTTTATCAAAACTTCCTGCAACCACTCACGGTACTCTTCCCAGCTCAGTTCAACATGATAATCCATTTCCTAAATCTTCACCACTGCCTCAGTCTTGAAAGCATCAACCCATCGCTCAACAAGACAGCATCAACATCGAACCATCTCCTTACTCCCTGTAACTTCGAGTTCTCTCCAATCTCAATGCCAAACTCCATCGCAGACTCAAATCATTCACTGCACAGCTCACAGTTTATCCGCAAATTCATTACAGAATTTCAATATCCTTGTTCACATTAAGTCACCTGCTCCTAGTCTTCAGCTTCTCATGTTCACCTTCAAGAGCACCACAACTCCAATTTCCTTTCTGCCACAGTACCCTAGTTCTCTACTAAAGATAACTACTGCCTTCCATACTTCCAGCAACACCATCACAATCTTCTACTCAAACTTCGAGCAATACTGCCATTAATCACTCTCTTTTCGTGTTATCATTGCCATTCCTGTTGCCTCTCGAGCTCGTCATCAATACATCAGTCAATCAGCATTGCCAACAACAACAACTTCCATTAAAAATATCATCATCTGACTTAATTCAGAGAACAACCTATGCTGTCAATTCTTCTCAACTTCTATCTCATGTTCTAATTCTCTAAACATCACTCCCAAATCCGCTGTCACCCTCTCAAATTCGAGCCAAAATACGACCCATTCAATCTCTATTTCAGCTTCAATTGCTTGTATCTCATCACCAGATCCACTTCCTTCAATTTCAAATTCTGCAACATCGTCTACTCAATCTCAGGTTCAATAACTTGAACCCAATCTTCAGTTCATCTCATCTGGCTCCATCAAATAGTGGCAGCAACATAACCTCATGACAACAGTGGCTTGTTCCTGCCTCCTTCAAATTGAATCAAACCCACCAGTTCTCAATCAATCACTTCGAGAATCAAAACCCAACTCCACATTCTGCAATGTCAAATTCATCTCAGATCCCATCCAAACTCAATTGCATCTGTTACACTATCTGTTCATCATCTCACACCGGACCCATTAATCAATCAGTCTATCAGTCGCAACTATGTTATCTTCACCTCATTTAATCTCTCGGACCAACACCAACAGCTGTTGCTCCTCTCTTGATTTCAGCTGCAAATGATTTTGGGAGGAAATGTCTTCTCGACTTAGGGTTAGGGTACTAGAGCTGGGTATGGATTTAGACACCCAACTGTAGAAGATCCACCCAGCTAAAAACCCCCTTAACCTCAGCTGGCCTGTCTATAACGCTCCTCCAAAACAGAGTTTCCCCTTAACCCTGGCTCGACTTCGAGTTGTGTTCGCCTCTGAAATGACTAGCTTTCCCTTGTCGCTCAATTTGGATGATTTCTCCTCGAGTCCTTCCACCAACAATAGCCGTCTCCTCTTCTCAACTTCACTTCATCTCTTCAATTCTATACATCACTAAAGCTGTCATGCCTTTCAGACAAAATTCGCATCACTAAAGCTGACATGCTTTCAGCCAGAGATGAAGAAATAAAAGCAAATAGTGAGAAATAGTTAAGCCTCGAACAGCGGTTGCACCTTTTAGCCCTTTAAGCAACGTTTCTTCTTCTTTTGTTCCAAATGACTCCAAAGTACCTAAACACTCAAAACCAAACATAAGATACATAATTTACAAGAAAAGTAGCAAAGAAAGCATAAATACTAGATATAAAATTAGGTGTTTTGGACACCTATCAAATTCCCCCACACTTATACTTTGCTAGTCCTCGAGCAAATCAAACAAAACAATTCTAAAACATACATACAACTCCGTGTCGCTGAGGATACAGTTACTCTTAGCATGAATAACAGGCCTTTGAACCCCTAGGTGTCCCTAGTGGACGAGTTATAGTCTCGTGAAGGTTTACAAGAGGTATACCTACAAAACCTATATTTCTAATTCCATCCACCTATGAAAATTTAAAAATAACACTAAATATTTTTATTAATTGGCATACTATCAATGATTACAAGAGGAAGTACCCACTTTCAAATCCGATTCATTCATAGATTAGTAATAAAGCTTCATTCGGAAAGTTGAACACAACCACAATACTCGGAATCTGATCAACCACAATCACATGAAAAGATTAATAAGATGGATATAGAAAGTAGATGGTGGCGAACTGTTGACTAAGGTGAACGGTGTTTCCCATATCTATTTGAAGGTCACTGCCAAAACAAACCTAAAAACCTTATTGGATTAAGCTACTGGTCCGAATACTAATATCAACACGACTGGCATATACAAGGGAACCAGCGGTCGACAAACTTAATTCTAGATCAATTCACTGGCATATACAACGGAACCAATGATCGATTTTATTCAACACAATAATAGTATTTTTCTTTTCTTTTTTCGATTTTTTTTCATTGACATTATGATTGGATCTTGTGGATCCAAGCGCATGTTTCTTGTCAGCAGATTACATGATAGTTCCCTTGGATCCTGCACTCCACGCTTGCTTAGGCGACGAAGACAGGGAGAACACACACATATTGCTTTGTCCAAGTGTCATATTTATTCCTTTTTGTCAATTGGTCGGTTTTTTTTTTAGTAACTCAACCACTCTATTTCATCCTAGCAGTGATAACAATTCGATGTTCGTGCCCCACCAATTTACTTAGAGAAACAATAGATAAATATGGAAAAATAAAAATAGAACGTGATATGGTGACGACTCCGAGATATGGTGACAACTAACATATTATTTATTTTTATATTTTGTTCGTTTTCATATGAATAGACTCTACTAATGGGTTCCTCGACTCCTACAACCACGATGTTTCCATTAGTGTAAGACACAAGTTGATAGACTTTCTCTTCTTCTTCTTTTTTTAGTTTTTCTTAACAAGGCTAAAAACACTATATGCAAAAGACTCCCCCACACTTAAACTTCACATTGTCCTCAATGTGAAAACTGAAAATTCTGAATTCTGAACACAAAAACTGTACAAATTGGTAAGGAATTTGGCAAAACACTATGTCACTAAAGTTGTTCGCCTACGTCTTTTCTACACAGTGTCAAAAGGGCACAGTGTTTCGATAAACATTCTGACAGTTATGGTCTCTGGACTGAACTACGCGCAGTCTGAAATTTTCTGACGAAAATGTATTCGTCATAATTTTCTTCTAAAATAGATTATGGACTCAAGGAAGTTAAACATGGGGATGCAAATATGATATGAAAAACAAAATATAGAAATACAAACTCAGTGGGTTGCCTCCCACTTAGCGCTTAGTTTAACGTCTTTAGCCCGACTTGCACGACGAATTCCCCATACACCAATAATCTGAAAAGTTGGGGATCCACCCATAACACCTGTTTTGCAAACACTAGCTTCAAACTCATATTAGCACAATAAAATAGAAACAAAGCCATTAACCGATAAAAGTTTCCCCCACACTTATTCTTTTCCACAGTTGGAAGTGTATAAAGAATGTAGAAGTCGGGTACTTCCACAGTTTCTTGTTCCAAAACCTGCATAGTATGAGAATCAAGTATCTCTAATGGCAGAAATCGAGAAACAAAGTCATTCAACAATATTCTCGAAGCACATACATTCAAACCAATAAGAGGTAAAGGAGAAGACTCAATATGCAAAGGGTTAGACAAACCTTGCACAATCTCTTTTAGCACGGAATCCTCTTCATCCTTGAAAAATTCAAGTGAATGATTCACCTCTTGTATATCGTGGTCCTCTATCAAACTTTGCAACCATTCTTCGTTCGTTTCTGCCTTAACCAAAGTCTTGACATCAACATCTTCACTACAATCCTTTGCAAGCTCAATTGGGTCATCCACAATATTGGTCATATCGGCTTCATTCTCAACATACTTCTTTTTTTGTTTAAGGCACATACTCTTTTGCGGATCCAAATTTTATTATAAAAAACTTTTTTAGAACACTCAAAAATGCAGCATCCTCAAGCTCCACCCTTTGAATAGGCTCTTGATCATTATTAAGATCAATTCTTGAGTAATCTACACAAGTGTCATCATAGTCCTTTTCATCTTCATCTTGATCCCAGAATTCCATTGTACACATTTGGGTAATGTCACCATGAGTTGCTTCAAACGACGTATCTTCATAATCATCGTCAATTTCATAGCTAACATAAGATTGGTTGTCGCTGAATTTAGTGTTGCTAACCTCAAACTCATCCTTTTGAATAGGCGAATGATCATTATTAAGATCAAGGGTTGAGTTAGCTACACAATTATCAACGAAAGTCCCCAAAGGTTGGCCTTTTTCAACATTAGCATCAATCAAATATTCATCACACACCACAGGCACATTAGAATAGTTATTGTTTTTAAAGAAAAGTTCTTCTTCATACCTTTCTTCTTTGATTTGATCAATATCTATTTGTAAGTTAGCAATACCTTCACGAAGTTCTTGGAGTTGTTCTTCTGTAGCCTCTTTATCTTTTTGGAACTCTTGTTGTACAAAGTTGGAAACTTTGTCTAGAAAGTCAGAGACTTTTTGTTCACAAGCATAAGAATCCTCCCATCCTTGTAGTTGTTCACACACATACCCGCCATAAGGTTGTTCAGGAAAACCATAAGGATCCATGGAATATTGGTCATAGCCAATGAATTGGTTTTGATTATACCCCTGGAATTGTTGGAAGTTGTCATGTTGTTGAGATTGTTGGAAACTGTATCCACTGTTCCAATATGCTCCATCCATGAGAAATAAGTACCTGAAACACGATTCTCAGAACAAGGTTAAAAACCAGAAAATAAAAAAAAACTAAAAAAAACAAGAAAATAAGAAACCAAAAACAAGTGACAATCGCTGCCTCCCCGGCAGCGGCGCCAAAATTTGATCGCTGTCGTATGCGTCAAAAATAAATTACTTTCTTACTACGCAAAATATAAAATATAGCAAGGGTAAGAAATGATCGTTCCCACAGAGAGGATCTAGGTTGTCAAGTTGTTTCGGTTTCCTATATAAACAAGGGGGGATTTCTGATTTTTAAGTAAAGGAAAATAAACTAAAAAAAAATAATGAAATAAACAAGCAAATCAATAAGATGAAGATATTGGTCAAGGATTAGTTTTCAATCACAAACATGAATTTTTAACAATAACTAGAATTGATATTTAATCTCAACTTTTATCAAAAGTCCTAGGATACCTTGATCGCAAGAATATCCCGCTAACTTCCTCTTGTCATCAACAAACACATTAAAAGATGCAAAAGTGAATTCTTCCTAGAAAGCAACCTAAAGTGTAAAAGAACAATTAAGTTTAACTCCCTAAGAGCACTAAGTTTTATGAAATAAGACTAATCAATGCAAACGAACGTGTAAAAGCACTAATCCGTTTTAACAAAGGTTATGATCCACATGTGACTACTAGGATGTATCACTACAAGTAATAATCACAATTATGCTACGTGTATTCAAGGTGTATCACGTTTACGTATAATAAACCCTAAACTAGCAATAGATATGATTACGAGTTCTACCAATTTGCAACTAGACAAAACTAACAATCAATCATACATGGCTATATTTCTAGCGAATCATAATCGATAATTGTGAGACAAAACTAATTTATTGAATGAAAACCCATATTTGGAAATCCAACTTATTCCTTAACCAATAATAAAATCTAGATACTCATGGCATAAGAGTTCATCACAAGAAGAAAAATAATAGTTTCCATCTTTCTAAACCCTAGAACAAAGTATATGAAGAGATAATAGATATGAGTTTCTTTTTATATCCTTCATGTATTTCACGCCCACTGCCTTTTCCAACCACATAAGCTAACTATCAGAATCAAGCCCACATGTAAGAGCCCAAGTCCATCTGAGTAGAACACTGGATCGGCGAGTCAGGTACCTGGATCGTTGAGTCAACTCGCCGTACTCCAATTCCGGCAGAGTTTCCTCTGTTTTCTGGGTTTTTTCCGGCCTGTCTCAGGCTAATTTACGTGCACAATCATTCATTTATACACAACTCCTAACATTCATCTATTCAGCACTTCAATTCCCTGCTTGTCTTGGCTGCAATCAACTAGGAACAAACCATTTAATCACCAGCAACAAGACCAACATTTTCTCACTGCCCCTACCAATTCTAAGTCATGCCCCACTGCAGCCATCACTTCCATTTCTCAGCTGCCAAATTCTCCAGATTAGCTTCAGTCCACCACTGCACAACTTTTATCACAACTGCCTGCAACCACTCACGGTACTCTTCCCAGCTCAGTTCAACATGATACTCCATTTCCTACATCTTCACCACTGCCTCAGTCTTGAAAGCATCAACCCATCGCTCAACAAGACATCATCAACATCGAACCATCTCCTTACTTCCCGTAACTTCGAGTTCTCTCCATTCTCAATGCCCAACTCCATTGCAGACTGAAATCATTCACTGCACAACTCACAGTTCATCCGCAAATTCATTACAGAATTTCAATATCCTTGTTCACATTAAGTCACCTGCTCCTAGTCTTCAGCTTCTCATGTTCACCTTCAAGAGCACCACAACTCCAATTTCCTTTCTGCCACAGTACCCTAGTTCTCCACTAAAGATAACTACTGCCTTCCATACTGCCAGCAACACCATCACAGTCTTCTACTCAAACTTCGAGCAATACTGCCATTAATCACTCTCTTTTCGTGTTATCATTGACATTCATGTTGCCTCTCGAGCTTGTCATCAATACATCAGTCAATCAACATTGCCAACAACAACAACTTCCATTAAAAATATCATCATCGGACTTAATTCAGAGAACAACCTATGCTGTCAATTCTTCTCAACTTCTATCTCATGTTCTAATTCTCTAAACATCACTCCCAAATCCGCTGACACCCTCTCAAATTCGAGCCAAAATACGACCCATTCAATCTCTATTTCAGCTTCAATTGCTTGTATCTCATCACCAGATCCACTTCCTTCAATTTCAAATTTTGCAGCATCGTCTACTCAATCTCAGGTTCAATAACTTGAACCCAATCTTCAGTTCATCTCATCTGGCTCCATCAAATAGTGGCAGCAACATAACCTCATGACAACAGTGGCTTGTTCCTGCCTCCTTCAAATTGAATCAAACCCACCATTTCTCAATCAATCACTTCGAGAATCAAAACTCAACTCCACATTCTGCAATGTCAAATTCATCTCAGATCCCATCCAAACTTAATTGCATATGTTACACTATCTGTTCATCATCTCACACCGGACCTATTAATCAATCAGTCCATCAGTCGCAACTATGTTATCTTCTCTTCATTTAATCTCTCGGACCAACACCAACAGCTGCTGCTGCTTTCTTGATTTCATCTGCAAATGATTTTGGGAGGAAATGTCTTCTCGACTTAGGGTTAGGGTACTAGAGCTGGGTCTGTATTTAGACACCCAACTGTAGAAGATCCACCCAGCTAACAGCCCCCTTAACCTCAGCTGGTCTGTCTATAACGCTCCTCCAAAACAGAGTTGCCCCTTAACCCTGGCTCGACTCCGAGTTGTGTTCACCTCTGAAATGACTAGCTTTCCCTTGTCGCTCAATTTGGATGATTTCTCCTCGAGTCCTTCCACCAACAATAGCCGTCTCCTCTTCTCAACTTCACTTCATCTCTTCAATTCTATACATCACTAAAGTTGTCATGCCTTTCATACAAAATTCACATCACTAAAGCTGACATGATTTTCAGCCAGAGATGATGAAATAAAAGTAAATAGTGAGAAATAGTTAAGCCTCCAACAACGGTTGCACCTTTTATCCTTTTAAGCAACGTTTCTTCTTCTTTTGTTCCAACGACTCCAAAGTACCTAAACACTCAAAACCAAACATAAGATACATAATTTACAAGAAAAGTAGCAAAGAAAGCATAAATACTAGATATAAAATTAGGTGTTTTGGACACCTATCACTTGGGTGCGGACTGTTGGCGCTAGTTTGGCCGCGGCCTGTTGGTGCCATAGAGCGTTTCCAGCGCGGGTCTGGTTGCCTTTTTCCGCGTATATCCCAAACAAGAAACCTTCCTCCATTCGAACTCTAAAAGTACTATGTATATAAAAGGAGTCGCCCATCATCTTTATTTTTATATCGTTGGCTTTGTTTCCGTGTATCCATGTTAGCAGCAAAGCAGAAAGGCAAGCGAGCACATTCCAGGTATGTATTCTAACGTTTCATCTTCTTTTTTTTTGCTCTCCTGTTGGTGTAAACCCTAGCTATAGGCATACCTTCCATAAACTCGTAGATATACTTTAATATGAATGATTCATCTTTACTAATAGTGTTGTAGTAATATTAGCCACCACATCAATAGCAATGAATCCAATCATTATGCAAAGTAGACATGCATGGGAGAATGGCCGCCATTGATCCCTTTTCCATGAAAACCTAGCTTTAGGGTTTCCTTTTCCTTTTGTGGTCGTGAGAAAAATTTCCGTAGAACACATTCTTTTTTTGGCCGAGAGTATACTTCCTGCGGCGAAACACGGTTTTGGCCAGGGGCATGTTTCCCGCGGCAAATGAAGCGAGCATCAGTCCCCACTCCTTTGGCTATGCGTGCTATGACTTGTGGCAAAAATAAAATCTCCCGTAGAAAACTTGTCGTTGATTCCTGATCGTTGCACTTGATTTTGAAAAAATCTTCACGTACAATTTTCTTCAAAGTAGTAACTTTTATCCGTTTTGCTCCGTTGTAGTTACTTCGAAAGTAAAAACAGCATAAGGAAACTTTGTTAATATGTCGCCTGAAAAGAGTTCTGCCGCGGCGTCGAAAAATGCTAACAACTTCAAGCCGAACGTGGATGATGAGTTCTTTACAAAGTATGCTACAGTTATAAGGACCCATCCCAAATTCGCGGAAACCCTCCTGAATGATTCAGAGAATGAAGAAGAAGTTCAATCAGTCTATCCCGGGGGTATAATGAGGTTTTTCCTTCAGAAGAAAGAGTATCTGGCTTCTCCCATAGACTTCAAAATATGTCATAGTCCACTGCTCTCTTATGATAAATGGATGCAATTTATGATAAGACAAGACCACGTGAGGGATAATCTGACTGAGGCGCAAATCATAAATGCCTTCATGGCATCCGCGACACTTCAAATCAGAAAAGATGCTGCAGGTTTGATTACTTTTATCTCCTGATGGTGCCCGGAAACTCACACGGCTATATGTTGATGTGGTGAGATGACCATTACCTTGGAAAGTGTAGCCGTTCTGCTGAGTCTTCCTATAATATGGAATCTTGATGTCATCTTGTATGAGGAAGAAGAAGAAATACATGCCGCCTTGGTCACAAAATCAATAAGATTTGTTCGGAAGGATTATGAAGAAAAATGATTCTATAACTGGTGGGTGTCTGAATGGTTTACTGATGAGCCGGAGTCGGACCAGGTGCTGAATGATACACTCCATGTTGCTGCATTCTTAGCTCTGTGGTTATCCAGAGACATTTTTGATGACGGCTCTGGCAAGAAAGAGATAAGGCAGAAGCTTATCAAATTCGCTATCAAATTAGCGAAAGGTGTTGCTCTTCCAATCGGCAGTTTGTTCCTTGGCTCTTTGTGTACTCATATGGATGACTTAGCAGCGGACACGTATGTCTCTAATGGGTATATGAAAGTAGACTCATATATCCATGTCGCATTTCTCCAAGCATGGTTGTGGGAGCATTTCAAGAATTACGCTCCTAACCCGAAAACCTCATTTCCTGATACATATGGCGGCTCTAGGATACTCCGTTGGTTGGAGAGGCGTCCAAGACCTGGCTCAAAGCTCATTGATTTTCTTGACAACACGCACGCGTTTAACTTTATTCCTTGGGCTCCGGTTCACGCCTCCATAGTTCAACCAGACACTTTTGCTTCCGCCTCGAACGTGACATTGCATTCTGCTGACGAGAATATGAGCATTGGAGAAATTGTGTTCTTGCGAAGCTGCATACTTGGGTATGTGCCATCATTTTTCAGAGGGGTTTTTGAAGTAGTCCCTTACAAAATTGACATGGTTGCTCGACATATGGGTTTTGATTAGGGAGTCCCATTCCGCCGCCCACTGACAACTCCAGATGAAATGATACCCGCCATTTTTGATAACAGCGTTCTTGCACCAGATAAAATCCTTCCCTTCTTGCTCTCAGAGAGAAGACCGCTGACGACTCCCAAATATAATGTCTTCTGGAAGGATGAATTTCTCACTATTCATCAATTCGTGCAGAATGTCGTGACGGATCCACGTGGCAGACCTTCTTCTGCGGTTTAAGAGAAACATAAACTGTTGAAGCAACTCCCTTCAGGCAAGTGAAAATCTTCTAGCTCGGATGTGGTCAGTCCCCAGGAAAAGGAGCGAAGGTCGAAAAATCGTGCAGGAGGCTTCCAATCGAATTCGATGGCTCTTGTGACCTTCAATTCTTTCAACACGCAGGTACATATGATTCCCTTACTAACTTGGATGTATTACACAAATATTCCATTTCATCGCTGACTTCTCTTTTAAACTCAGGATCTTAACAACTCGAACATCTTTTCCAAACTCGCCCATAGCCAAAAAAATGGCATCTCGTGAGGAAGGGGCTGGCGACACTGAGTCTCTTGAATATGGAGAAGAATCCGGGGAAGAGGAAAGCTCGGGATCCAGTGGCAACGAGAAGAGCACTTCTGAATGTAGCGATGAGTCTTTTTTCAATGGGCCCACAGATGAGTCGGCGAGTCTTCCATTCTTCCTTTCTTTCTTCTTTGTTTCAAGTTATTTATTTGGAATAAATACTCAATCGACGATATTACAGGAAGAAACCATTCTTGGAAATAACCCTGAGATAGAGATTATTATATGAAGACATAGCCTTATCCCCAATCATGGAAGCCGTACCCGCTAGTAATTCGGATATGGAGGTTGATCGTGGTGAAGATTTTGCTGCGACTCAGATGGCGGAAAAAGCTCCCGTGGCTGCGGGTGCAATTGTTGCCAAGCAAACTTCGCTAGTTGCGGATTCTGTTGCAGGCGTGGCTTTCGACCCCCCATTCTTGGCTCCTTTTTAAGGTCACGTGCTGGTCGGAGGCTTCATCGTACCAGTTAAATATGCAGAGCTGTATATCAATATATGGGAAAGGTATGGACATGTTTCCACAACCAAAAAGATCACTAGACGATTCGCGTTGGTCAAGCGTGTGGAAGAATCCTTATATTCGATTCACGACATATGCAATGTGACTAGCCAGATCGTTTCTGAAGATGTAATTTCAAGCTGGAGATTTCACCGGGATATGTGCGTAGACTTTGAGTTTAACGCCTCCTGGTTCTGCGATGGTTTCTCCGTGATCCAAAAGTTGCATGCTAAAGCGGTCGAAGGTCCCTCCGCGGATGCGATCAATCAACATGAAGCATAAATTGAAAGTATGTCTCAGGAGTTGAAGCTGAAACAAGTGGCTCTTCAAAGCGCGAAGGATGCTTTCTCCAGAATAACAAGTCGTTGTTGAATGATTTCCCTTGAATATCTTATGTCTTCTGAACTTCCTTTGCTTGGGTTTTTTTTCTTTTTTTTTGAAAGGCAAAAGAACACCTAACTTATGGCTTGATTTTCTGGTTTTTGGATTGATAGATGATTGCTTCCTATAAGGGTTTTGGATTATTTTTTGGAATGAATTATTACTTTTAAAATAATGGCACTTTGATTATGACCGTGAGCAGAACAATTATTCCAGAAAATCGTGAAACTGAATGTCGTATGAAAAGGAAAAAATATGGGATAATACGGAATTTTGGGATAACATGATGTTTGGTTTCTATCGTCAACATGGAGACTCAAAGCAATAGGTTTTGTAACCATCGTCTGACAAAACTTACTCGCTTTTAGGGTCCTTCAACAGAACTGGATCCTCAGGGCGTAAATATGAGTTCCATGGGTGACGTCGTCTTAGATGCGAGAAGTCCCCAATCGTTCTTCATTGTCTGTAGAACATCTTTATGTCGATCCACGATAAGGCTGGTGTTTATGGGTGAAAACTATTTCTGCCGGTTTTGGTAATTTGGGGTGTGTGAATGAGAAATGAATCTAAACCCTAAACAAATGCACTGCACGGGAGTGCTTGTGATTCGAGAAATCAATCTGTACAACTCTGGCCTAAACCAAGAAATGGCCGTTCCAGAATTGCTTCGGTCACAAAGTGAAGGAGATGGGGTTTATCTTAGGGAGGGAAGCGAAGAATGTGTTGAGATTGTGAAGGTGTTGGCTGTTTTATGACTTGTATCAGAAAGCTGAATTGTCTTGCAGAATGTAAGCTATCAGTTCTGGTGTTTGGATACGATTGTATCAACACTTGGCTTCTGTTTTCTTGTGTTGTTTTGAAATAGGGAGGACAACCTATTTATACAAGTCATTGAGCCTTACCCACGTCTCTCATGGGAAGTGGAGAAAGTGGAGTGATGGAATAGTGGAGTTGCGTGTGTTAGTGTCACACGATTAGTCTTGCCCATTTCTCCCATCATCACTAACCGTCCATGTCTTCCTGACATGTTCTTGTGATGGCGCGTTGCACGCTGCATGCTGTAAACCGCCAGACCAATACCCCAGTATGTATCCTCCAGTTTTTGACATGCTTGATTTCTCGATTGTGTGGATCGTGGGACCCATAGAAGGTAGCATACGGTGCTAGGTTAAATAACTAAGTTATTTAGGAAGTCGATATTTGTGAAATATCGTGTGTATTCTATGCAGGTAATGCATCGAATATAATCAGCATGTGTGAAGCATCGCTGTTTTAAGGCTTAACGGAGTAAGTCACGATTAAGCGTCTTAAAATAGATGCATGTCTAGCCATCTTCGAGTGATCGTTTGGAGGATGTACAGGTAAGTCCTGACTTGGACGATCACTTTGTGTGGAAGAGTGGTGGACGGTGATCGTGGTGATGCCTCACTGGTCGCCTATCTCCTATCTTAGGTTGTCCGTCCAAGCTGGTGAAGTTGGACGGAAGAGATGGATTGCGACCCACATCTGCGACCGTTGGATTAGGGTTTAGGAGGTGCTAAAACACCAACCTTTAGCTTGGTAGAATCCAATCGTGGGAGACATATTTGGCAGGGCCGATCGGGCATGCATGTAGACGGCATGCTGGTGTAGGCGCCTATACCTCACTGTCTCATGGAGGTGCAATCTAGACCACTGAATTTTTCAGGCAAAGAGGAATGGCTGAGATTGATTTGCGACAGAAATCTCATGCCGCAAAGGCCGCACGTCATGCCTAATTCGGGCACGCGTTTCGAGACTACCAAGCCTGGTCGGTCTTGGCCGATCAGTCAGGCGTACAGACGGCGGGCTGGTGTACACGTCTGTACCTTATTGTCCCATAGAAACGTGATCTAAGCCACTCAATTTTTCCGGCGAAGTTGAGTGGTCGAGATTGGTTCACAATTTGGAAGTGTGACCACGCCTAGTTTGGGCGTGCGAATCGAGGAAACCAGCCATGGTATGCCTTGGCCGATCAGGTGTGGAGATAGGTGGGCCCACACTGATCGTGTTGATACTCACCGGACCTACTTAGTCTATTCCTGGACCCTCCATTCGAGCAGGAGAAAATGGACGCTCGTGATCGATTTGCGACACAAAACCCTAATTAGGGTTTTTGTCTGGCCGCGTGTTAGCTAGTTTGGCTAACCGAAAATACGTATTATATACCTCATCTGGAGAGGCCGATTGTGTGGGGCACTTATTGGGCCGGTGCTGAGTGCGGTGGTATGTGTCCGACCATCTCAAGGTTAATCTAAGCCATCCAACCATGCTGGTGAAGTTGGATGGTCGTGATCAATTTTAGGTTTTTAGTGGACTTTTCTGCGACCCTCAATTCTCCACGCTGACCCAACTTCGGATAATCGTATATTGCAATCTGGTCAGGTTAGGGAAGAGTCGGTCATGTAGGTAGGAAGAAGGTCCGCCGTTGTACAGGACAAGCTTTGCCTAACCGGTCATGGGATAATCTACGCCGTCCAACCATGCTGGTGAAGTTGGACAGTCATGATGAATTTGAGACTGCCGTAGGCGTTCTTGTGCGCACGAGCTTTTCCAAGCTGCTCCACACCAGTATGGATATCCCATTCTGGGTTGGCGTTTGGTGATTATTTTGTCAGGCGTGACTTTGCACCTATGTGGCCGATTTGCGTGGTCGTGATTATTTCCAAGACTGACGTAGACAGTCCAGATGCTCGATCGGGTTAGTATAACACTCCGAGATTTGCATCCTGTACGGGTATTTCGTATATGCTTCATTATTGACGCTTGGAGATTCGTGTTGCTCTGCTGAGAGCAACACTCACTCGTCATGCCGCACCAATAATGAGAGTGCAGTAGTACAGAAAATACAAGGCTGGTCATGCATTAATTGATAATGCTATAAGTTTATAGTGAGGAAGTATTCACCATTTTATCAGTGGCTTTATCCTTTGAAGGATGTTAGCGCATAATTTCGGCCTTTACAATTTTATCCTTTAATGAAAATCCACCATCAACACTAGGTAAATTAGGGAAGTGAAGAAGTATTCATCACTTATCAGTGGCTTTATCCTTTACAGGATGTCAGTGCATAAATTTGGTTTTACAATTTTAGCCCTGAACTAAAATCCACCATCAACATTAAGTCCCCTGCCTAGAACATAATGGTTACACTATTGTTGGGTAGGCATTAGATGGTGACATATACAGATAAAACTTATGAGACAAAGTTAGATGTTACCAGGAGAGACAGGTCGTCCTGTCCTTGGAGCATGTCACGTTCAGGAGAGCGTTCCCCTAGCATGATGTCAGTCTTACGTGCTTCGATCGACCTTGCTATGCATGCTTCTGTCGAGAGCTTGCTTCGTTCTTGCTCCGCTCGAATGTGGGGCTGATGTGGATGCTTCGTTCGTGGGAGTACGCCAGGTGTGACGACGACCTTGGTGGGACCGGTTTCCTCCTTCGGGTATTCGAGCCAAGAAGGGAATAAAACTTGTATGCTCCTCTTCCCATAGAAAACCGTGCATGTAACCCTGGACGGATGTGGACCCCACCATGTATATGCTTCGACCAAACGTCACCCTGTTGCACCTGTTTGATAGGCATGTGGGTCCGCCTACTTCACTCAACCGTGGGACTCATCATGCGCCTGCTTGATCGAACGTGGGCTTGTTGTGCCTGCTTCGGTTAAACGTGGGTCCACTCTGTGCCTGCTTTGGTCGAATGTGGGACCCGATGTAAGCATGCTTTCTTCGAACATGGGAAGATGTGCATGCTTCGATCAAACACGGGTCCACCGTGTACATGATTCAAACGTCGGCCATGTGCTTCGACTGAAAACCGGCCCTGCTGTGTGCGCCTATTTCATTCGAATACCAGCCTTATGACCTTGATCAACACCGGCTTCGTGGACTCTACCAACACCGACCTTGTTTGCTGACGTGGCCCAATACCATCCTTGTGACCTTGATCGGCCTTGACCAATACCGGCTTGACGTGACCCAATACAAGCCTACTTTCGTGATGTGATATCAGTCTTGCTTGCGTGACGGGATATTAGCTTTGCGATATCGACCAATACCAGCTTCGCGGACTTGAGCAACACCGGCCTTGTTTGCTGACGTGGCCCAATACCAACCTTGCTTGCTTTGCCCGTACGGTTTATGTGCTTGCTCGAGTGTTATCCTTGCTACTTCGACCAAACACCGACCCAGCTAGCTTGACCAAACATCGGCCTTACTGCCTGCTCGAACGTGGGACCCAACGCGTGCTTGCTTTGCTCAAAAATGAACTTTGTGTGCTCAAATGTGAATGTGTGTCTTGCAGATAGCATTAAAGAAGCTTCTGGAGTGAACGTGGAGGCGGCTCCTGGAGATAGCATTGAAGCAGGATTCTGAAGCGAACGTGGGTCCCGAAGAGAGCGTTGAGGCGGCTCCTGAATAGATCATTGAAGCAGCTTCTGCTGGTGGGAGCGTTGAAGTGGCTTCCTCTTCAGTTTCATTTACCCTTGCGAATTCCATGTTTCTTGATTGACCATCTCTCTCGTGTTGAAGAAGTCATTGACTGACGGTGAAGGAACTTCATGATGAGCCTCAGTCCCCAAGCGTGGTTTACATGGTTTGTATGGTCGGTGGGTTTATCATAAAGATATCGCCATCTTGCCTCTGTAGCTCTATTACTTCTCCATGGGAAAATAAAATATGCAGAAGTTCGGATTACCTATGTTCGTAGTAGTTGTTGCTGTGGTGAAACTAGGGCACTGGTATCAACAAACGACCAACGGTTCTTAGTTGCATCTGTGATCAGAAGAGACTGGAAGGAAGAGGCGTGACAGATACGGGTACGAACTTGGCGGTCTCTCGTTATTAGAGGGAGAAGCATGATGGAACCGATAACTTCTTGATGTTGCCTATGGAATGAAAAAGAGGGAGACAGTCCCCTGCCCACAAGTATCCACTGAGCCTTCGACTTGATAGATGTTGTCACACTGGTTCCATGAGGCCGTCTTTACTACGTTGTGCTTCATAGACATCCAGGAATATCACCGATCTTTGAAAATACGCCTGTTCTCTTGAGTGTATACTCGTATTTGAACATCTTGGAATCATAATGATAGCGTGCTTGCATCCATGTTTGAGGTAGACAACGCGCTAAGAAGTCCCCAGTCACACTCCTTTGGTAACGCAACTACTTCTTCTATGGGAGACTGAAAGCGTCTCTTAATGTTTCTGTCGTCGATACATATATGAAATATCTTGGACGTTGTTTAATCATTGTGGCAGTCGTGTATGCGGTACTGGAGTTGGAGTTGGCGTGCAGGATGTTGTATCTCGGTGGTTTTCCTCTTACTACTTCAACGAAACTGGTTCTTTCTAGCAAGGCAGATGTTGTTATAGATGAGCGTTCAACAACTCCAGAGGATGACCAAAAGCGCAGATTCTCCGACATAGCACGATAGACATGCACCACTGTCTGATAGAGTGACTCGCCCGGATCTTTCTCGACATGACGCGTGGACATCGTTATCTCCTTAAGGCTGCTCCCTTGAGGTATCGGCTCCAGTGGAAGATTGCCGCCATAGAGCGTTGATACGTTGCACCGAAATTCTTTAAACCAAATGGAAGTACAATATAATAAAAATTCCCGAGAGGAGTTCGAAAAGCTATCTTACTTGCGTTATGCTCGTACATCCTTATCTGGTTGTAGCCGCTACATCCATCCATGGAGGAGAACATGTCGTGTCCGCTGGTTGCATCTACTAACATGTCGATGTTAGGTAGAGGAGGATCGTTTTTGGGGCAGCATATGTTCAAGTCTCTGAAATCCATGCAGCACCTGATCTGTCCATTTTCCTCGTGTCTGAACTGCAACTGTTTAACCGGCTTGGATCCAGGTATGACATGTAGATGATGGATGACCAATTTTCATCTAAATCCGGCATTTCTTCATACCTCAAAGCGAATATGTCCTGGTACTCTTTGAGAAGTTCCACGAGCTTCGTGCGTTCATCTGTACACAAGGTTGAGCTGATGGAGATAGGCCTAGGAGATTCCTCAAAGATTTTAATCTCATCAGTTGTGGAGTTGGCGCCATCTTGCAGCTGTTTTGGAGCATCTAAAACTTGTTCTTGTGGTTCGTTGTTGTTGTAGCATTCCATTGGGTGGAGAGACTGGGTAGCAGTCTCTCCTGCTAATTGACAATGGCAGTGTCGGTATACCATTTTCCCTTTCTGGTCACGACTCGCCACAAAAGTTCGTTCCCTCTTGGTGTGAACATGGGTTTCGGCTTCACCGGATGAAGAATAATGTTTCTTCAGCAAAGATGCGTCATAGGGCTTAGCCCTCAATGATACGAGTCGGTCCTCCTCCTGGATTGACACCCATATAGGGAATGGGATGCAATGGTCCTTATCTGATTCTTCTTGTGGAGCTTCCCTCGGTTCGAACAATTCCACCCCACATATTGGTGCGTATGAAGACGATGATGCAGGAATACATACGACTTCTTCATTCAACATAGTCTTCAGGCACTGGTGATATGTTGAAGGGACGTTCACGTATGTGCTAGTCTGGTTTCCTTAAAAATATGTCATTGTGGTAGGCTGCCGTACGATCTTGTATGGGAGGACCTTGGCTGTCCTGAGAGTCTTGAGGGTAATCACATTCGAATACGCTCCTGTGTCGATGGGGGCTCTCTTGAACTCTGAATCCTTGATGCGTGCAGTAATATGTAGAGCCCGGTTGACCTTCCTCTGGTTGATTGCAGCAAACATCTCCGACGGCTGATTCTTCGAGAGGTGTAAGAGTTCACATAAACCTTCCACTGAAGCCGCTTCCTGATCCACCGGTCTCTGGTTCATAATGAAACTATTGACTTTAGGAGGATCTCTGTAAGGATTAGTCCCCAGTGTAGGAGTCTCCATGACAGGACCGCTCATATCTGATGTCATCTTGATGAGGAGATCGAGTATGTCGTTTATCGCTTCTTTGATCAGGTCCATGTAGGCCTGCGCCGCTGAAGTACCTTATCCGGGTGCGTTGAATGCGTTCCTTGTTGGCTTCAGGGGATGTCGTGGCTCTTGTGGCAATCGATCAGTTAATGCTTTAAGAAAAGTGAGTACCTCTTTCTGAGTTGCAGCCATATCCGTTTGAGTCTTAGCAAGGACTTCTTGCCTCTCCATCAAACCTGCGATGGTAATGGGAGATGGTCCTCCTCTTGCTCCTATAGCTCCTCGTCCTGATGAAGGGGTGGAAGTTGCTCTGGTGACGGCTCAAGGCGTTACACTTGAAGAGATGTCAGGGTTTGCGGCTGCTCTGGCTCTGGTGATAGGAGGTGTCACGCCCAATGGAATATCTCCTCCTGCTCCGTTGGTGCTGGTAGTAGAGGAAGTAATTCCACGAGATACATTGATGGTATTGACTGGTTGCACGGTGATACCACTGATTGGGATATCAACACCGAGAGTGTTGTCAGCGCTAGTCCCGTCAGGATTGGTTGCTGGTCCAGACCTAAGATCCACCATTTCGAAATTGATAAGATTGAAATGGATTTGAAAATTGATTTTGCAACCGAGAGATTAATCTCCCACTGTGGTCGCCAATTGTTTATGGGTGAAAACTATTTCTGCCTGGTTTTGGTAATTTGGGGTGTGTGAATGAGAAATGAATCTAAACCATAAACAAATGCACTGCACGGGAGTGCTTATGATTCGAGAAATTAATTTGTACAACTCTGGCCTAAACCAAGAAATGGCCGTTCCAGACTCGCTTCGGTCACAAAGTGAAGGAGATGGGGTTGATCTTAGGGAGGGAAGCGAAGAAGGTGTTGAGATTGTGAAGGTGTTGGCTGTTTTATGACTTGTATCAGAAAGCTGAACTGGCTTGCAGAATGTAAGCTATCAGTTCTGGTGTTTGGATACGATTGTATCAACACTTGACTTTTGTTGTCTTGTGTTGTTTTGAAATAGGGAGGAGAACCTATTTATACAAGTCATTGAGCCTTACCCACGTCTCTCATGGGAAGTGGAGTGATGGAGTAGTGGAGTTGCGTGTGTTAGTGTCACACGATTAGTCTTGCCCACTTCTCCCATCATCACTAACCGTCCATGTCTTCCTAACACGTTCTTGTGATGGCGCGTTGCACGATGCACGCTGTAAACCGCCAGACCAATACCCCAGTATGTATCCCCCAGTTTGTGACATGCTTGATATCTCGATTGTGTCGATCGTGGGACCCACAGAAGGTAGCATACAGTGCTAGGTTAAATAACTAAGTTATTTCGAAAGTCTATATTTTTGAAATATCGTGTGTATTCTATGCAGGTAATGCATCGAATATAATCAGCATGTGTGAAGCATCGCTGTTTTAAGGCTTAACGGAGTAAGTCACGATTAAGCGTCTTAAAATAGATGCATGTCTAGCCATCTTCGAGTGATCGTTTGGAGGATGTACAGGTAAGTCCTGACTTGGACGATCACTTTGTGTGGAAGAGTGGTGGACGGTGATCGTGGTGATGCCTCACTGGTCGCCTATCTCCTGTCTTAGGTTGTCCGTCCAAGTTGGTGAAGTTGGACGAACGAGATGGATTGCGACCCACATCTGCGACCATTGGATTAGGGTTTAGGAGGTGCTCAAACACCAACCTTTAGCTTGGTCGAATCCAATCATGGGAGACATATTTGGCAGGGCCGATCGGGCATGCATGTAGACGGCATGCTGGTGTAGGCGCCTATACCTCACTGTCTCATGGAGGTGCAATCTAGACCACTGAATTTGTCAGGCAAAGAGGAATGGATGAGATTGATTTGCGACAGAAATCTCATGCCGCAAAGGCCGCGCGTCATGCCTACTTCGGGGGCGCGTTTCGAGACGACCAAGCCTGGTCGGTCTTGGGCCGATCAGTCAGGCGTGCATACGGCGGGCTGGTGTACACGTCTCTACCTTATTGTCCCATTGAAACGTGATCTAATCCACTCAATTTTCCCGGCGAAGTTGAGTGGTCGAGATTGGTTCACAATTTGGAAGTGTGACCATGCCTAGTTTGGGCGTGCGAATCGAGGCAACCAGCCATGGTATGCCTTGGCCAATCGGGTGTGGAGATAAGTGGGCCCACAGTGATCATGTTGATACTCACCGGACCTGCTTAGTCTATTCCTGGACCCTCCATTCGAGCAGGAGAAAATGGACGCTCGTGATCGATTAGCGACACAAAACCCTAATTAGGGTTTTTGGATGGCCGCGTGTTAGCTAGTTTGGATAACCGAAAATACGTGTTATATACCTCATCTGGAGAGGCCGATTGTGTGGGGCACTTACTAGTCCGGTGATGAGTGCGTTGGTATGTGTCCGACCATCTCAAGGTTAATCTAAGCCATCCAACCATGCTGGTGAAGTTGGATGGTCGTGATCAATTTTAGGTTTTTAGTGGACTTTTCTGCGACCCTCAGTTCTCCACGCTGACCCAACTTCGGATAATCGTATATTTCAATATGGTCAGGTTAGGGAAGAGTCGGTCATGCAGGTAGGAAGAAGGTCCGCCGGTGTACATGACAAGCTTTGCCTAACCGGTCATGGGATAATCTACGCCTTCCAACCATGCTGGTGAAGTTGGACGGTCATGATGAATTTGAGACTGCCGTAGGCGGTCTTGTGCGCACGAGCTTTTCCAATCCGCTCCACACCAGTCTGGATATCCCATTCTGGGTTGGCGTTTGGTGATTATTTTGTCAGGCGTGACTTTGCACCTATGTGGCCGACTTGCGTGGGCGTGATTATTTCCAAGACTGACGTAGACAATCCAGATGCTCGATCGGGTTAGTATAACACTCCGAAAATTGCAGCCTGTACGGGTATTTCGTATATGCTTCATTATTAACGCTTGGAGATTCGTGTTGCTCTGCTGAGAGCAACACTCACTCGTCATGTCGCACCAATAATGAGAGTGCAGCAGTACAGAAAATACAAGGCTGGTCATGCATTAATTGATATTGCTATAAGTTTATAGTGAGGAACTATTCACCATTTTATCAGTGGCTTTATCCTTTGCAGGATGTTAGCGCATAATTTCGGCCTTTACAATTTTAGCCTTTAATGAAAATCCACCATCAACACTAGGTAAATTAACGAAGTGAAAAAGTATTCATCACTTATCAGTGGCTTTATCCTTTACAGGATGTCAGTGCATAAATTTGGGTTTACAATTGTAGCCCTGAACTAAAATCCACCATCAACAACGGGGAATCTCCAGTATTTTTTTCATGCTTTCCATAGTGATTGGCCTCCGGCTATCCTTTGCGCCAGAAAGGTTTAAATGACCCGAATACATCTGTGAAATTGGGTTTTTGATCGAAAATTTATTTTAGTTAAATGATTGGATTAGGACTAAGACCAATTGGGATGGAAAGAAATCGAGGATTGAATTTGCAACCAAGAGATTTAATCTCCCACTGTGGTCGCTAATTTTTTGTGGGTGAAAACTGTTTCTGCTGGTTTTAGTAATTTTGTGTGTGTGGATGAGAAACGAGTCTAGACCCTAAACAATGCACTGCACGGGAGTACTTTTGATTTGGGAGATCAACCTGTCCAATCCTGGCCTAAACCAAGAAATGGTTGTTCCAGGCTTGCTTCGGTCATAAAGTTAAGGAGAAGGGTTGGTCTTAGGGAGGGAGGCGAAGAAAGTGTTGAGACCGGAATCGTTGAAAGTGTGGTTGTTTACGACTTGTATCAGAAAGTAAAACTGGCTATAATAATGGAAAGCTATCAGGTGATTTCTGGATACCGTGTTGTTCTCTGACCAAAACTTGTTGTCTGGTGGAAATAGGTTAAACCTATTTATACAAGTCATAATAAAACGTACCCTGGTCTCGTAAGAAGTAGAAATGATTGAGTGGTGGAAGAGTAACGTGTAACGTCAGGAATTATGCTTCCATAATGAAGGAGGTGGATCCGTTTACACCATTACTTCTTTCCATTACTAATCGCCCCACTTTATGACACTTTCTTATAACGGGCGTATTGCACGCCGCACGCTGTAAACCGCCAGACCAATACCCTGATGAGTATCCCCCAGTTTGTGACATATTTGATGTCTCGAGTGTTTTCGTGGAAAACATGTAGCACTTTGCTACGTGTGGCAAGTTAAAATCAAGAGGTTTGCCGCAGGAAAATAGCATGTGATGCTATTAGGTTCGTCTTGGATGGTCGCCTAAAACTTGCCACAAGTCTGCCAGTTCGGTGGTGAACTTCGATGGTTGAGATCGCATCTCATGAAGAAGGGTAACCGTTGATTATGGATACCTTGTGTTGGCGCCTGATAATGGAACAGTGGCGTTTTGGTGTACGCCAGTGGCAACGCGACATGGATGGCATGGATCGTGCATACCAGTGGCACGATGGTGCAAGTGGCACCTGGCGTAGCCATGGCCACTAGATTTAGGAGGATGGTCGACTAAAACTTGCCACAAGCCTGCCAGCTCATTGGCAGACTTGGATGGCTGAGATCGCATCTCATGAGAAAGGGTAGTCGTTGATTATGGATATCTTCCGTTGGCGCCTGATAATGGTACAGTGGCGCCGTTAGCGCACGCTAGTGACATTGCAGCATGGCGGGCATAGTTTGTGCATGCCAGCGGCACGATGGTGTAAGTGGCGCCTGGCGTAGCCATATCCACTGAAATTTTGGCATATTGGTGTTAGACTCAAATGTGGTGTGGCAACATCAGTTTTAATGGCCACATTGATCCCCATGTTCCGTGGAACATTGTTTGGCTCGGTTGGCGCGACAACTTTGCCTAAATTAGGGTTTGGCGTGTCGAAATCCTAATTAGCATATATGGCATGTGGTAGGTGGCTGCGGCATGGCATTTTATACAAACAATGTCAGAGTCATGCCACCATGTAGAAACGGCCACGGGAACAGATGTTTCCACGAGTGTCCATGGTGTGGCGCCTTTTTTAGGGTTTCCTAAGTCCGTACGGCTTGCGGAATGTTGCGGGCCCGAGGTGAGATAGTTTTGGGCTACGATTAGAAATTAGGGTTTCATCCACCGCCACTAGAGCATGGCCGCGCCTAGGGTTCAGGCTAGACAAACTAAAGTCCGTTGTGAAGCTGGTCACGCACGAAGAGTGGTTTGGCAAGTTTTGGCATGCTATCGCGGAAAGTGGTGCTTTTGGCATGTTTGGCATGCCGTTTGGCATGTGCGCCTGGCCTGTTTTTTTTTTTGCCATGTTTGGCATGCCGTTAGCATGTTGGCATGTTTTTGGGAAGCCAACTTAGTATGGCAACCTCTTGACACAATTTCTACCTCTTTTAAGGTTGTGGCAGGTTTAGAGCAACCTAATTGGTCAATGAAAGTAGGGAGCCGGCTAAGCGTGGGCGTGGCTACCCTTTTGGTACGCGTGGCAGGTTTAATGCAACCCGATTGGTCGATGGGGAATAGGGCCGGCAAGTATGGGTCCAGCCACAACTCATGGGAGTGTGGCAGGTTTAAGGCGACCTGATTGGTCGACAAAGGAGAAGGGTCGGTTAGGTAACATGGGGCGTGGCCAAGTGGCGCCGGCTGGCCTATGGCGTGGCCACGCTTCCTCTCATTGTTGCTCCTTCTCCGTGTCTCAGTTACTCTTTGTTTTCTGATTTTGGGCAGGACTCTACACCTATTAATCCGCGGTGGATCAATTGCTTAGTTGCTTAAGCGTAATTTCGACCAACGGGATCTAATATACTGCGCAAGGCGCAAAAAACCCTAATTTTTCAAATTAGTCAGGTTCATGAGTTTTTTGTGAGTTATCAAAAAATTAATTGGATTTTGTGTGCTGCCACAAAATTCCTTATTTACAGAGTGCAGTGTGCTTTCTGTCTGAGCGTTTTGTGCAATGACGTTAACTTTGGTACTTGGAAATCCGTGCTACTCTGCTGCGAGTGAACACAAATCCGTCATGCCATACCGATATTAAGGGTTCTGCCGGGGAACATAGGATAGAAAAAGTACTTAGTGAATCTTATATTAATAAGTAATATAGGCAAGGCGCCGAAATTTACAGAACATCTGGGATGGTTGCTACATGCGCCAGTCTGGATAAATTTTATGTAAATATATTGAACGACTTAATAAATATGCCAGTGGAGAGGTTAACACTCATGGCTCTGTTTCCTTACAGAGTGACGTCACATCAGATGCAAGGTTTTACAATTTTAACCCTAAGCTAAAAACCACCATCAACAGTGTCTTATTGAAATAAGCAATTGTACATACACAATCGGTTCGAAAAAAAATTAAGTTATATTAGTCGGTTTGTCGGACTAAAGGAAAAATTGCTTCGGACAATTGTTTCCTTAATAACATACTAAAGCTAAATTACTCTTATAATTTCGGTTTTAGTATTTGTTATCTAAAACGGTATGTGAAACCTTCGTGCTTAGCTCTTATAGTTGTACAAGTCAAACAAGAAGATTTCATGCGTCATAAAAACAGGATAAAATAATATCAATGGACATAGGAACACGAAACCAAACGGGCATATCTCACGCCACAAAAGAGCGGGTGAGAGGAAATACACACGAGGGACAAAATCGACCTATCTCACGCCACAAAAGAGCGGGTGAGAGGCAACACACACGAGGGACAATATCGATACATCCTTGATACGTAAGCAACACAAGAACCAAACTGGTCTTTCCTAAAGAAAACTCGAACGGGAATGAGGAGGTAATCAGGCTTGCGTCCTATTGCTAATGATTTTATAATTATAAAAATTCAAGGATATATTTGAAAGCAGTGAGAAAATACACCTATGGAGAGAAGCTGGTCACTTTTCTCGGACTGACGAAATAAATAGAGTAGCGAAGTAAAGAGACAGATATATTGGTCTCCACTTTTTTTTTTCCTTTAATGCAAAAAAAAGAAAAAAAACTTTATATTGACAAATAAAACTGGAGATGAAACAGGGGTGACTAGCTAACCAAGTGGTAGTATCCTCAGTAATACTTCTTGCATTAGGCGGGAATCTGGAAATGAAACATGGGTGACTACCAAACCAAGTGGCAGTATCCTCAGCAATACTTCTTGCATCAATTGCATTAGGCGGGACATAATAGTCGGTATCCAGAGTGCAGTTCAATCCAATCATATTCCAGTGAGATCAGAGTTGGTTGACAGGGTTTCATTTATGTTGCTTCATTGTGCCACTAAAAACTAGAAGGGCAGGCGGTTAACACATTAATTATCAAGTTCTTGGAGAAGAGTTAATAGCCAGATAAAAAGTGCTATCCACATAAAAAAGATGTACTCCTCACTATACTCTTAACCAGATTAAGCAGGGGAAATCAAAATCTGGTAGTTCTTTCTATACGTTGTTTCTTTTGCCATCTTTAAACCAAATATTAATTGATTAAATGAAGTATTGCATTGATACACTTCAGAGAAAAAGCCTTTTAACTAGTATTAATAAAAATACGTCTTAGACACAAAGCCGCCTAAGCATGTGTATGTACACTTTTCATCATTCTCCACGTGTATAGAAAGAGACACGTGGAAGGCATGTGAAGCGAGACATCGAAACATGATAGCAGGCATTTCATCAGAAGATGACATCGGTCAGCAGATCTGACGGTCAGGGACAGAGGACCACAGAGATATGATGGCACAGAGGAGCACCAGATAATACCCCTTGGGTATTAACGCGCCCAATCCCGAGGAAGATCCCAGATCAACGGCCGAGAGGAATTTTGGCTGACACAGATGTGACCAGACAAAGAGACACTTGTCTGACACGAGCATATATCCATCTGTCCGCATTAAATACCAAAGAGATATACACGTGTCGATCATCTCGTGGAAGAAGCGAGGATAATCCTTCATGTTCAAGCTCAACCCGCGGCCTATACCGAAGACCTCTGCGTAATAGGCACAAAGCACAAGAAGATAAGATTACAAAGGCACTTCAGAGATGGGACCCACGTTCTCTCCCTATAAATACCCCTCTCCAATAAGAGAGAGGGGGCAGACGATTTTGGAGAGCAATTAGAGGAGATTATAAGAGAGAAATAGGAAGAGTAAGTGAGCCATTTACTTCCGCATACCCATGTATATTCTAAAGTCATCCGACTATCTTTGTAACCATTCAGTACATAGTGAAACACCAAATCCCGTGGACGTAGGCCTTAGTGCCGAACCACGTAAATCTGTCTCATTTACATTTATGCATCTTACATTCTGCATTAAACTTCATGTTTTATATTTGTACTTATTCCATGATTTATTTCCTTGCACGAGCAGTATTTGTGATAATATTCGACTAGACAATGACAAGCCCGGAGGCTTTGAGTCGATGAATCGATATAATCGTCCCATTACGTATATGATGTACGATTCTAGAATTAGGACGTATGTGAGTACTGTTTGAGAATACTTGTTTGTGAACACTTTGATGGCCTCGTGATTTATGTGTTCACAATTTGGCGCTAGAAACAGGGACTCTGTCCCGGTAAAAGATTTATCTTATCCTGTGATTTCACCTTAGAACGCGCACTATGGTTGTGCCCTTTTTTGGGTTCAGCGTGTCTTCAAAACCTTTTTTATTTTTTGGGTTCATGCTCTTCATTTTCACAAACACCATTTCAAAACAGACAAACCCGCGGCTATCTATCACTGATTTGCACGTGAGGTGTTTTCTCCAACTAAGACTTAATAATCCAGATTCGTGAGTCCTCGTGACAGATCTGCCTTTTCAAGAGTTCTTTTTCAAAATTAATCTGAAAACAAGATTCATGATAATTTATTAAAAGATTTGTATTTCAAAAACTAGACCCATGAAATCTTTGCATTTCTCTTCTATTAAGGGCCCTTGGGCAACTCATTTCCTTCTATTCCAATAGTCTTGCGGGTACGAATGACGCTAACCCTATCCTCGTGGATATCTTTGGTTATCCTTATTTATTTCCCTATGCAGGAAAGGATTAAACATGGAGAAGATACTAGAGGCAGGAAAAACCAAAGCCTCATCAAAGGAGACACCGAGGGTTACCTCGGTCATGACCCGAAGCAAGCAGAAAGGAGACAAAGCTAAAAAAACTTCTCAGAGGCAGGATGCTGCGGAAATCACTTCACCTATGAACACTAACTCCATAGCAGCCGCGGCCCTCAAAGAAGCTGCCACGAAGACTGTTGTGGCCCCCCAGACTACAGAAGCTAACAAGACTTGGGTCCCAAGCCAAATCCATCAACAAAAAGAAGGGGTAGCAGAATCCATAACGCATCAGCCCGCGCATCCACCAATCTTCGGAATGTCGTCAACCAACGGTCAGAATCAAACCATACCAGTGCTTTTAGGACCACGGGCGGAAATTCAACCGAGGGGACCAAACATGGAGATATCAACGATTGAAGCAGATCCTCGGCCACCCTTAATACACACTGTAGACGAAGGGGGAACTGTGGCCGTAGGGGTACCAGCCGGAACTCCCAATCAAGGATCAAACCAATCCCACTGACTGATGGTAGAGCTCGAAGAATTGAAAAAGAGCCAGCAGGTCTATGCAGATGTTGTATCTCTTCTGGCCAGGGAGAACCAAGACTTGAAAGATAAGATTGCCCAAAGCACGAAGACTAGCCAACAACTGGACGAAGCAAATTCTAAAGCTCCAAAGCCCAATCGTGACCGAAGAGTCATCCTAGCAAATGACGCCAGGGGAAGCAGCGCATCAGATCTGGAATATGCCACCGAAGAGTTAGATTATTATGACAACGAAGATCGAAGAAAGAAACGCTCAACTGAGCATGAGAACATGGGATATTACCACGCAATGGAGGAGCTGCACGATGATATGATGGCTGAGATCAAACATTTAAAAGCCAGACAAGGCGGAGGAAGGCTCGAAGAGGTGATGAAAGAAGCTAACTCCACGCCCCTAACTCATTGCCTGGCAAATACCCCCATTCCGTTAAAGTGCCATGTCCCAACTTTTGAATGCTACGACGGATCCATTGATCCCGTGGCACATATCCGGTATTATAACCGTATCTTATCCCGATGGAGTCAGAACGACGCCGTCCTCTGTAGATATTTCCGGTCAAGTCTGAAGGGATCGGCTTTGTCTTGGTTTGACAACCTACCACCTGATTCCATCAACTCCTACGATCAACTCGCAGAGAAATTTCTGAGGACATACATGTACAACAAAGCCGTCAACACTGGAATGGATAAGTTTTTTTCTCTGGCAATTGGCTACAAGGAAAACACGAGGGAATACACTAAAAGATGGCACAAGATCTGCCAAGCCATAGGGAGTGTGGACCCAGTAGTAAGTATCAACTGCTACAAGTGGGGATTAGATCGAATGAGTCCACTATTTGTTGAGATTCATGGAAGCGTGCCTAAGACAGAAGGAGATCTTCGAATAATTATTGAAAAGTACGCTCGTATTGAAGAAATCCAGCGTGAGAACCCGAGGGCACACACGCAGAGGTATCACCGTACCAATTCTGCAGAACAAACCAATGGGTCCAAAAGAAATAGCTCAGTGGAACGGCCTCACGAAGATAGGAAGGAACGAATAGATGAACGACGAAAAGACGATCGAAAATTCGAAGATCAAGTTTACACGAAGCTCAATGCTAGCTATGCTCGGATCTTGCGAGAGATCAAAGGAAGGGAAAATTTGGAATGGACGTGGTCTAAGGGAAAACATCCCCCAAGAACCGAGAAGTCTAAAGATTACTGTGAATATCACTGCGTCAATGGACACCAGACCGAGAAATGCAAAAACCTCAAAATAATGATCCAAAAACTGATTGATGCTGGCGAACTCAAACATTACATACGAAAGGAGGTCGCCGAAGATAGATCCAAATGGACCAAGCCAGTCCAACTTCCAGAAGAAAACCGCACAATCAACACCATCTCGTTTTCCGAAGCCGCGGGGCCCTCCCTTACAGCGCAGATAGGAAAGAGGCTACGGAAGCAGTTCGAAGACCACTGCGAATTATATAAGATTGATGGTGTAGAGGTGGACGAACACGAAGAGTGGATGGACGCACCTATTATCTTCGATGCTGAAGATATCGAAGAATATATGGAAGATCATAACGATCCCTTGGTCCTAACACTACCAGTGGCTGGATGTAACCTCAAAAAGATCCTCATAGACGGGGGAAGCTCAGTGAACGTTCTATTCTACGACGCATTCAAACGAATGAATCTCCATGATGAACAACTAATGACATCTTATTACACCATCTACGGATTCAATGGAGCACCCACGAAGCCATTGGGAGACATCGTGTTGCAGGTTAACGCCGGACCCATGAAAGTAGAAACATGATTCAGCGTGGTTGACGCCTCATCCCCCTATAACGCCATTATTGGACGAAAGTGGTCACATAAACTCAAAGGAGTGGCGGCAACTTACTACCAATATCTCAGATTCCCTACACCTGAGGGAGTGATGGAAATCAAGGGAGATCGGGTCTCAGCAAAAGAGTGCCAAACCACTCAGGATCGTATCAACAGCGAACAAGAGGAGCAGCGAAAAACCCGAAGAATTAAAAATAAAGAAGCCGCGAAAGAAAAGTCCATAGACCTGTTCCTCAAGGAAACCACAGGGAGGGGTTTGACAAAAGATGATAATGTCTTAAACACAGAAACAGGTACTTCAGCAGCCAACGAAGGACAGAAACATACCAAATAACAATCAAATAACGTCCCAGTCCTCGGGGATCCGAAGCCGGTGTTCACACCAGTAGAGCCCGTAAAAAAAATCAACATAGGAACGGAAGAAAACCCGAAGATGATCAAAGTAGGGACCATAATGGACGAAAGAAGAGAAGATTCCTTAACCAAATTACTTAAAGAATACGCGGATGTATTCTCCTGGAAGCTAGGAGATATGCCGGGGATTGACCCGAAAATAATCCAACACGAGCTGCGCATCAAACCAGGCACGCCACCTTTCAGGCAGAAAATAAGAAAAGTTGTACCGGAGTATCATAAGGCAGTGGAAAAAGAACTTCGGAAACTACTAGAAGCAGGGTTCATCAAGGAAGTCAAGTACCCTACATGGATCTCCAACATGGTCGTCGTTCCTAATAAAAATGGAGGGGTTAGGATATGCATCGATTTTACTAACCTCAACAAGGCATGTCCAAAGGACAACTATCCCCTGCCAAGCATAGATCAGCTGGTTGAAGCAGTAGAAGGATACGAAGAGCTGTCATTCATGGATGGATATTCTGTCTACAACCAAGTAGCCCTGGCAGAAGAAGATCAACTACACACAACATTCTACACCCCACATGGCCTTTATTGCTACACTAGAATGCCCTTTGGACTTCGAAACGCAGGGGCAACGTACCAAAGAATGGTCGATGCTATCCTCAGGCCATAGATTGGTAGTACCTTAGAAGTCTACGTTGATGGCATGCTCGTCAAAATTAAGCTGTGCAAAGATCACCACCAGGATCTGAGAGATATCTTCGAAGCAATGAGGAAACATCACATGAAAGTAAATCCTAAAAAATGCACTTTCGGTGTCACCTCAGGGAAATTCCTCGGATATCTGGTAACAAAAAGGGGCATTGAGGTAGACCTAACGAAGATTCAGGCCATAGTAGAAATGCCATCCCCGAAGAATTTAAAAGAAGTGCAGAAGCTCAATGGGTCCATAGCAGCCTTGGGCAGATTTATTGCCCGATCCTCGGACAAATGCAAACATTTTTTTCAATATTCTCAAAAAAGGGAGTAAGTTTGAATGGACCGCAGAATGCGAAGAAGCCTTCCAAAAAATCAAAGAACACCTGGCTTCAATTCTAATCCCGCAGAAACCTGATCCTGATGAGGTTTTGGCATTGTACATAGCAGCGACAGAAGACGCAGCTAGCGCAGTGTTGGTCAAAACCAATACGAAGATAGAACAGCCTATCTATTATGTCAGTAAGACCCTCAATTCTACGGAAAGGAACTACACGAAGATCGAACAACTCATCCTGGCATTGGTGTGGGCTACTCAAAAGCTGAGAACCTATTTCCTAACTCAGTTCATCTGCGTCCCATGCAAAGCACCACTGGAAGCAGTCCTCAAAAGAGCGGGAAAAGTAGGCAGAATAGCCAAGTGGAACACTCACCTGGACCAATTCAACATCATTTATGAAATTCAACATTCCCAAAAATCCCAAGTGTTGGCAGATTTCTTAGAAGACCCCCCCTGGACAACGACGAAGATATTAAGGGAATACCAGAAGCCGATGAAGAAAGAAAGGATCCAATTGATGTCTTCGAACCCGCGAGTCAAAGACAATGGGAAGTCTTCGTCGATGGTTCCAAAAATAAGGAAGGGGCAGGAATAGGCATTGTCATCACCACCCCAACTGGAGAAAGGATCGTACAGGCACTCAGGTTAGAATTCAAAGAGCATACTAACAACATCGTCGAATACGAGGCAGTCGTACATGCCCTCCGCTTAATAATAGAGATGGGGGTAACCGATGTAAGACTGACAAGTGATTCGCAGCTTGTCATACGGCAAATAGGGCTCGAGTACAATGTGTACGACGACACCCTCTCAGCTTACATGGCCTTGGTCCAAACATTGGCATCACAAATTCCGAACATCAAATTCCGGCATTTATGCAGAAGGGATCTCAGGCACGCGGATTCCCTAGCATATATATCATCCATGCTGAAGGACAAGAGTATTGAAGCTATCAAGATCACAATGGTATACGAACCCTCGATTGCAACACAATTTTCCTTTGCTACAAATCAAGATACAGTGGAAGAAAATATCGAAGATCAGGTGGGAGAAGACATCCGTGACGATTTTGACGAAGAAGATATCCTTTCAAGAGCAAATCAAGACGAAGATTTCAGCAACGAATTTGATTGGAGAATGATGATCCATGCATTCCTCAAGGATGGAACCTTACCCGCAGATCACAAACTAAATAGGAAAATACTCTCTAAAGTAGGAAGATATGACCTTCGGGATGGAATCCTGTACAAGAAATCTTTCCTCGGTCCGTTACTACGCTGCTTATCCAGGAAAGAGGGGCATCGAATTCTAAACGACATCCATTATGGTGACGCAGGAAATCATAGCGGCATGAGATCACTAGCCGACAAAGCAAAAATGCAAGAATATTACTGGCCCACAATGGTACAAGATGCCGCAAGAATGTCCCGACGATGTGAAGAATGTCAGCGTTTTGCTAAAAAGATACATGCACCAGCAACAACGTTGAATCTGTGGATAGTCTGTGGACATTCGCAAAATGGGGCATAGATATCGTGGGGCCTTTCATCGAAGGATCAGGGAAAATACGATTTTTGATAGTAGCCACAGACTACTTCAGTAAATGGGTGGAAGCCAAAGCCTTAGCCAGGATCAGAGACGTGGACGTGTTTACTTTCATATTCCAAAACATTATTTGCAGATTCGGCATACCGGCGGAAATCGTGTATGATAATGGTAAACAGTTACAGGGTAAAAACATAGACATGCTCTTCGACACTTTCAAAATAAGGAAAAACAAGTCCACCCCCATATATCCTCAAAGCAACGGACAAGCGGAAGCTACCAACAAGACTCTCTCCCTTATACTCAAAAAGCAGTTAGACGAACACAAGGGGCGATGGTGTGAACAGCTACACAACGTATTACGGGCATACATGACAACACGAAGATATGCCACTGGGGAATCTCCGTTTCTCCTCACTTATGGAGCTGAAGCAGTCATCCCAACAGAGATCCTCATGCCAACCACAAATACCGAAGCATGGGTGAAAAACCTCACAACAGACATGATGTTAGAGAGACTGGACGACCTGGAAGGAAGGAGGGAAGCAGCATTGCAGAAGATGGAAAATTATCAACGGAGACTAGCGAGGGAGTACAACAAAAAGGTAAAGCTTCGAAATTTTGTAGAGGGGCAGTATGTGCTAAGAACAATCCCGCAGTATCAACGACGGAAGAAATGGGGAAAGTTAGCACCTACGTGGGGAGGACCTTTTATAATACACGACATTGCGGGAAATGGTTCCTACTATCTTCGCAATCTGAAAGGCGAGGTCCTCCGGCACCCTTGGAATGCTAAATAGCTCAAACCGTACTACCCATAGGAGCAACGCAACTTTGCATTTGCGTGAAGAATACCAGAAGAAGAAGGCAGCGTAACCGCTTTACATGTTTCTATCTCTGGACGAGGAGTAGCAGGCCTCAACCTATCTATCAAACAAACTTTTTGGGAAATCTTCAAGCAAACGAAATGGTCAAAAGGCCCGCTGGATGAACGCATGTACATTACATAATAAATTAACAATATTGGGGAAAGTAGTTAATCTACAATCTCTCAGGGCTCCCCTATCAGTGTCTATGAGTGTAAGACCAGGGGGAAGGCACCCAGCAGAAAGAGATACCCAACCAATTTTAAGGCAGCGGGTCGACGGAATGGGTGCATGTAAATATTTTCAAATAAGCATTTCATATCCTAGAACGCTGCCTCGGCCCCCACCGTTTGGGAATCCTCTGGCCCAGGATTCGCCAGCGGGGTGACAGGTCTCAAGACGATCACGAAGGTATTTACCTTCGGTGTCGCACCCAAACACTCTCAACTTTTTACAAAGCAAGTTATTTCTAGTTTAACACTTCACAATACTTAAAATAAAAAGATGAATTGATAACGCAGGTATGCCAAAAGAATGATCCATTCCATAAAGAGTTGATTACAAGACTCGGCAAATAAAGAAAAACAGGAAACAAATAAAAAAATGATCCGAAATTATATAATCAACGAGGATCAACTTCCTATGACCAATAAAAGAAATCTACTTGGACGACACATCTCCATCAACGGGGTTGTCTCTGCGAGACGAGGGTACGCTACCACCAGAAGAAGGCCCAAAAGAACCAGGCAAATGCGCGGGGAGGGGACGGCGCGGATAGTTCTTGACAAGTCCATGTTCGACTTTAAGGCCAAGTTCAATCTTATCCAGGACTTTGTTTGTCTCTTCAGCCAACTGACATCGAGCCTTATAAGTGATAACAGCGGTCCGCTGATGGGATTGAGACAGCAATACAGACAGGCGTTCCGCCTCTTTGGAGGCAATCTCCGCTGCTTCCCCACGAGACGCGGCCAACCCTTTGAAATGATTGGTTTGTCCTTCCTGCTTCACTAAGGCAGATTGAGTCTTTTTAAGCTCATCATTTGCTGCGTGAAACTGTCCCTCGAGTGCTGAAAACAAAAGATACCAAGGGGTTAAAACGAAGAAATAACAGAATCACACTCGATAAAACGAGGTTATACCTTCGACATTAGCCGAAGCCTCCTCATACTCATTGACAACTGCGTCCCGATCCTCATCGAGAAAGTCATATTCGGTGGATAGTTTCTCATAATCCGTTTGAAGGTTCGTAAGAGAGAACTGGCGTCTAAATCTACCTGCTTCATCGAATCCAAGTGACGAAGATGGTTGACTTCATCATTCACCTCCCCCATCCTTTTATGAAGTCGATACACATTCATCTCAAGATCTCTTTCAGACTCCACTTGGCGAGCAACATCCGCTCGAGACGCTGCTAGGGCTTTACTAAGAGCACCAAAATCGGCCCTAGCATTATCTCTTTCCTCGGAAAGACGCAGCATACTATCCCTAACCCCGGGGCCTAATAAAGAACGAGCCTGTTGTAACTCTCCTTATAAAAAGCGCACTCTAGCCTCTAAGTCTGAAGCATGTTCTCGAGCATCACGCAGGTTGTCACGCGTCCATAGCAGCGTACCATTAAACAAACAACGGTCATGATTGTACTTATTTTGCATATCAACCATCAGTGTTCGCTTTTCACGCCACTCAACGGTTAAGGCGTTGTGCTCATCAGCACGAGCATTCCACTTTACGGCTTCGCTTTTCAACTTACCCACCAACTCTGCAATACGAGATTTCTGTCGTTCCCTTTCTTTCCGAAGCCATATCAACTCGGGGACTCCACCCACTGAAGATAGGGTGGGGAGACTTAGACAGAACACTAAAATACAGATAGGGAATCACAAGGAGTGAAAAATCCGTAAAATACAAACTTGTGATGGACGAGACATTTCTACGAGTCTGCTCCAATTCGTCGCGGACTATAGCAAGTTCTGAACGAAGATTCTCCTCAGCGTTATGCAGCTGTTCTTTTTCCTTCAGACGTCCCCTCAGGTCATTTATCTCCGCTTCAGCTGCAGACAGCTCCTCTTCCCTATGACGAAGCTTGGCCTCCAACTTTAGAGACTTTGCTTTAAAGAACTGGTATAGAACATGGTTATTATGTTTGCTCGTCATCATCTACGTCACAAACAACAAACATTATTATACCAAAGGAATCAGATATCACGAAGAACACAATGCGCGGATATCATAAAAAGAGTACAAGGATTTACCTCTAAAACACGTTGCTGGGGAAAACCGTACTGGTACCCATCAGCTATGGCCATCATATCAGCAACAGATGAGGGAGGATCAACCACTAAATTAGATTCCGAAGCTCTAAGATCTTTCTCCCACATCTCAGCAACGCGGGCTTCAGAAGACAGTTGCATCATTCGACGAGTATAAGCGTCGGAATTCTTCTCACCAGTGACCACGGGGGCAGGGTTGGGGACGAACATCAGGTTTTTCTTCCTTAGCCACGCTAAAATGGCATCTTCACCTTCAGGAATTAGCGAGAAAGGAAAATCCTCGGAAGGAAACTCAACCGCAGACTTCCCCTTGGCGGTTATCTCCTCACCCGCGCAAGCCTCAACATTACCAACCTCAGCACAACCACCTGCGTTCTCAGTCTGATGATCAGTAGTACATTCTTTTCCAAGGTCCCCAAGCACATCCCAATCATCATGTGGGGAAAGCAATGAGAAGTACTCGGCAAGACCCATGGCAGCAGTCACATCGAAGGATTCCCCCGCGGAATATATCCTACCGAAAGAGAATTCTGGGAAAATCATGGGCAAAGTACCCACACCAACAATGTCATCACCATCAGGGGAAGATCCACTCCCACCAGTACCACATACGGTAACATTACCCTCAGCCTCACCATCACCACCCGCGGCAACTTCTTCTTCAAGATCACCACCCGCGGCAACTTCAGCCTCACCATCACCACCGGCAGCAACCTCTTCTTCATTACCGCCTTCTTCATCAGGGTAAGAAGTGTCGGTACGCTCTTCTTCGTTGGACATTTCTTCATCCTCACCATACCCTTGGTTTACGGGACTCGTAACCTCCTCATTACCCTCAACCTCACTGATAACCGCAGTATAAGATTGTTTGGGTCCAAGTTTTTTCTTCTTCGACACCTACAAACCAGTACACATCCCACAAAGACTCATTTTTTCCCTCACTTCAAAAATGAAAATTATTTCAAGCAAGGAAAAAGGGGCAAAAAGATGGAGGAAACTATACCTTGGCAGTAGCAGCAGCACTCTTTGATGAATGGATAGCACCAGAACCCTCCTCCTCATCTCCATCAACGACATCCAGAGCATAAGGAAAGTTCATGCCCGCGAAATTAGGACGCCAAGGACAGAAATCTCCATAACGAGCAGGAGGAGTTTCACGAGGCTTTCTATTGTCAGAAGGACGCCAACCACGTGGACCCGGAATCCATCCGTAAGCCCAAGGACCAACTACCTCAATAACAGTAGCATGCCATTCATAATCATGGTCACGCTTAATCTTTTCACGAGCAGGAAAGAGCTTCCGTTTAGCAGATCCCTCAGTACCAGGAACATACTTCAGCTTGGCGTCACTCACCTCACTCAAGAGACGAATTTCACCATGGGGAGCAGCAATGTTACGAAGACTAACACTCCACGGCTTACGGTTTCTGCTGTTGACATAATCCCCAAAAGAACTGTTAAAGTTCTGAGGAGTGTACCACTCCCTCTCAACGGGATTTGGAACATAGCAGGTCATCATAGTCTCTCCCTTGATCCGCAGATAACATTCCTTCAGTGAACGAAGATAATTCCCAGATAGTTGTGATACGGAACGATTATGAGTGTTCGTAGAAGAGCCTTCGCGATTAGACAACACGTCATAATAAAAGGAGTCACCCGACTTATATAAGGGCAACATAAGACCCGCCTCGAAGGCTCCAACCGTAGTCAACAGATGAAACTCGTCAAACTGATAATTAGCAAGGAGCTTGTAGGTAATATCATCTTCAGGAGCATAGAAGCGAACCTCAAAAGCTTGGAGTTCATGTTTTTCCTTAAACATCTCAAGATCAATATGCTTGAAAGTAACCTTCTTCTTACCCACTGAAATGCTGCGGATCACGGGGATAGTTTCTTCCTCGTCTGCGGAATCAGAAGTAGGACCCAATTCCGAAGCTTTCCTTTTAGAAGGAAGATTTGTAGACGGATCAGCTCTCGATATGGTACCCTTGGAGTACTTCCCTTTGTAAGAAACCGCGGGAGGAGGAGGCATAGATTTATGCGCAGGCGCTGAAGGAGGAGCCATTAAATGAAGGGGTGGAGCATCCAACACTTCATTACGAGGAGGAGGAGCCCGCGTACTCCTAGAGTCATCACGAGGAGGAGCCTGTGTACTCCTAGAATCTTCACGAGGACGAGAAGAGGTGCGGTTAACAGCATACCTAGACCCAGAGGGACCCTTCGACATATCCCTTTTTTTAGAAGGCATAATCTTCACACCGGAGGAAGACGAAACCCTATGACCCCGAGGATCATACTGCGAAGACTTATGAAGACCTTCCCCAAGTGGAGATCTATCAGGATCCCTACGCGGAGGGGATCTTGGCGGACTAGACGGCGGAGTTTGATAAGGAGCCCGCGGAAGATCAGACATATCTACAAGGAAACACAAAAACAGTTTAGAGAAGAATACGAGGAGATCACTAAAGATCAAAAAACCCATAATTGATGGTTCATTCGGATAAACATGAGAAACCCTAAGAAACTAAAAAAGACTCCATCCTAGGGTAATACTCATACACAGACTCACAGACGCTGTAGACAAAGAACAGGGGCAAGCATATATGCTTAGACATATATGATCTTCATCACAAAACCAAGAACACAGCAGCAGGAGACGAACGAATAAAAATACAGATAAAACAATGGTGAACAACCGATAATAAAATCCCATACCTGTATAAAAGAGGACGACAAGCACTAACTGCAGTAGAAGAAAGGAGGATCGGAGGTATCAACAGATACAGGGGCAGCAACAATCAAGAACAAAAGAAGCAGAAGAAAGAAACAGAAAATTGAATAATATATTTCTCACAAGGACGGTGATAGTAAATGACTAAAGAACAAGAACAAGAAAACAAGAAGAGAATGAACACTGACAAGAAGAGGATAAATTTTTTTTCACATTCTCTTTCCTATTTATGAAGCTAGAGAAGACAATAACTGCTCCTCGTACCAAAGAGCAGTTACGGGAGAAGTTAATGCAAAGTGGGAAACATGTAGGACTACCATTCTTCTTCAAAATTGCGAAATACTCCCAAGTTAGAATAAGAGGGGCAAATTGTATGTACACTTCTCATCATCCTCCACGTGTATAGAAAGAGACACGTGGAAGGCATGTGAAGCGAGACATCGAAACATGATAGCAGGCATTTCATCAGAAGATGAAATCGGTCAGCAGATCAGACGGTCAGGGACAGAGGACCACAGAGGTATGATGGCACATAGGAGCACCAGATAATACCCCTTGGGTATTAATGCGCCCAATCCCGAGGAAGATCCCAGATCAACGGCCAAGAGGAAGTTTGGCTGACACAGATGTGACCAGACAAAGAGACACTTGTCTGACACGAGCAGACATCCATCTGCCCGCATTAAATACCAAAGAGATATACACGTGTCGATCAGCTCGTGGAAGAAGCGAGGATAATCCTTCGTGTTCAAGCTCAACTCGCGGCCTATACCGAAGACCTCTGCGTAATAGGCACAAAGCACAAGAAGATAAGATTACAACGACACTTCAGAGATGGGACCCACGTTCTCTCCCTATAAATACCCCTCTCCAATAAGAGAGATGAGGCAGACGATTTTGGAGAGCAATTAGAGGAGATTATAAGAGAGAGAAATAGGAAGAGTAAGTGAGCCATTTACTTCCGCAGACCCATGTATATTCTAAAGTCATCCGACTATCTTTGTAACCATTCAATACATAGTGAAACGCCAAATCCCGTGGACGTAAGCCTTAGTGCCGAACCACGTAAATTTGTCTCATTTACATTTCTGCATTAAACTTCATATGTTTTATATTTGTACTTATTTCATGATTTATTTCCTTGCACGAGCATTATTTGTGATAATATTCGACTAGACAATGACAAGCCCGAAGGCTTTGAGTCGATGAATCGATATAATCGTCCCATTACGTATATGATGTACGATTCTAGAATTAGGACGTATGTGAGTACTGTTTGAGAATACTTGTTTGTGAACACTTGGATGGCCTCGTGATTTATGTGTTCACAACATGAAAATATTAGAATCCAAAAGTGAGGCACTGTTGATCTACATCAATAACTCCAGTGGGAGGGGGGAGACTCATACCATTATTTCCTGACGCTTAAACTGTTTTTTCCCTCCCCTATTCGAATTACTGAAGCTTGAAGGACCTTCATTCAAAGGTAAACTTCTAACATCATTGTAGAAATCTTCCAACAAACCAACCAACCTGGCATTGTCAAGTAAAGTAGGGGATTTATCATAACGAACACAGATAAATACATAATTTAACATCAAGACGAATAATAGGTACTACTTAATGATTTAAGAGTGCAATATATATTACTCATACCTGTTTCTCGACTCCTCCGCCTTCTTAAGTGGTACACGAGTGGAAATTTCCCCTTCTTGTCTTGCACGTTTCATTATCTTTTCCCTATACTGAATAGGTTCTCTACTCTTATCTCCAACAACTTCTCGTACCTGTTTTTGAACATAGCCAGTTAGAGATGAACAAAAAGAGAACTAATCCATTATTTTGTTTAGTTGTGCGATATAAATACACAGCTGACCTTTTCAGGTTTCCCCTCCTTATCATTCAATGTTAAAGCTTGCACTTTGCTCCTCACTGAATCCAATCCTTCTTCCATTTCTTTTGACAATGCACATAGCTGAGGCGCTTCTCTGAAATGGAAACAAGGTGGATAGTAAGGTATACATCAAATCTGGATAACTGAGCTGAAATTCGATAAAAAATCATTTAAACTTACTTGCTTGTTCTTTCATTCTGATCAGAAGAGTTAACCGTAAAAGCCATGATTTTGGGTTTGTCAGCTACACCTTTAAAATCAAATAAAAACTAAATCAATTACATCGAACTAAAACTTTTGTTCATGTTCCAGCAAAATTTTCCAAAAAAAGCTTCAACTTTTAAGTATCTAAATTGTCAGTAACATCAACGAAAATCATGTCTATACTGAATTTTAATTAGATGTGTTTTCCTAGCCCATGGATTACAGAGACCAAATCTTTGCAAAAAAAATTCAAAAACCAACTAATTCCTGGGTAAATCCTACACAGACCAACGATATCAAAACTAAAAAATTCTGAAAATATGTAAATTCTCCTACAGAGACCAACGAAATCAAAACTTATAATATAGAAAGGGAAAAAACGAGAAAAAATTAATCTAAATGGAAGCAAAACTAATTCCTTTTTGCACAAATAGAAGAAAAAAAAGTAATCGATGTAGACCTCTAACAAATTCCTAGTTGCAGCCACAGGTTACTTAACATTGATTTCTCCACATAGTTCTATGTTGTTATCAACAAATCCGAGACACACTAAAAGTCTAAGAAGCTATAAAATCAGACTCACCTTCTTGATTTTCTTCTGAAAATCAAAATATCCACCCACGACTCTCTTTTGAGAAACTGAACTTCTCTTCTATGATGCAGCAGACGTAACCTTTAGTAGGAACGATTTTTTGGGACCATGGTTTTTTTGAGGGGACCATGGTTTTATTAGGCCACCTTCCCTATAGTTATAAGGGATGTCCTTGTTAATGATACAACAACTAAAGCCTATATCAGTGGCTTGATTGGCGCTGATCCTTTATCATGCCAGCTACCAGAGAATCTTTCCTCAATCACAGTTGTACGGCCTATATCAAAGGCATGATTTGTGCAATATTTTTGTTATTCTCATTCATGTAATATCTGCTCTATTTAGAGTAATGTAGCTTGTATAAATAAGATAATTCTCCACCAAGATAAGTGTGGAAGATTTCACCAAATATTTCTTCTCAACTTGGTATCAGAGCTAGTGATCCTATAAGCCACACTTAAAACCAGAAATAGTTCATTTTCATCATCATGTCAGCACCAGAAACTCCAACACTCCAACAGATCCATGTCAATCACCTTATCAGTGTCAAGCTCAATGACACAAACTATTTTCTATGGAAAACTCAGTTTAACCCACTTCTGAAAGGTTATCGATTGATGGGTTATATTGATGGAACCTATCCAAAACCAGTAAGAACCCTGCCAAATACTGAAACTGTTAATCCTGCTTACACCAAATATGAAGAGCAAGATCAAATCCTGCTTGGTTGGTTGCTATCATATCTCACAGAAGGATTTCTTGGTCGTGTTTCAGGACTCGGATCTGCAAAAGAAGTCTGGGATGCACTTGAAAAGCGTTATGCACCCAAGACTCGAGCTCATCATATGAATCTCAGAAGACAGCTTCATAGTCTTCAAAAAGGTAATAACTCTATGCAAGAGTATTTTTCAAAATCTAAACAGCTATTTGATGCTCTTGCAGCATCAGGCAATGCTCTATCTGAGGAGGATATGCAACAGGCCATTTTGAGCGGCTTGGATCAAGCATATGATTCCATTGTTACATCTCTAAGCACAATGGAAAAGGTTGATATGGATGCATTCTATGCACATCTGCTTACTTATGATATGCGATTGGAGCAGCATATGTCTTCGCTTCAACATCCAGTAGCCCATGTAGATGCATCCTCAAATGCTAGACCTTTTCAACGGTCGGATCAGAGAAGAAACCAGCCACTTAATCGACCACCAAATCGACCAGAACAAAGAAGGAACCAACCTCAAACTAATCAGGGTGAAGGACCATGTCAGATATGTGGCCGTAAGAAGCATGATGCTCTACATTGCTGGTTTCGCTTTAAACATGATTTTGTTCCTAGAAAGCCTAGACAAGCTTCTTATCTTGCATTACCAGGAGAAGGTGTTGACAATCAGTGGATAACTGATACTGGTGCTACTCACCATCTCACTGCAAATCTCAACAATCTGAATGTTCGTCATGAATATGATGGCACTGAACGTGTCCATGTTGGTAATGGTAATGCACTGCCAATCGAGAATATTGGTAAAGCTTCTTTCAAAATCAATAGCCGCTCTATCAATCTAAATAACATACTTCATGTTCCTCAAATTAAAGTCAATTTGTTATCAGTTTCACAGTTTTGCAAAGACAATTCTGTATGCTTTGAGTTTCACTCTAATTTCTTTGTTGTAAAGGATATCCACACAAGGACAATATTGCTGCGAGGAAGGAGTAAGAATGGACTCTACATCTTTGATGGAGTACGAGAGATACAACAATCCAATCCATCTACCTATGTTGCAGAAACTATCCCTATTTGGCATCAGCGTCTAGGACATCCGATGCTCAAAACAGTTCTTAAAGTTGTTAAGCAGTCTTCCCTTCCAGTTTGCAATAAAGAGTTTCAATTCTATCATTCTTTTCATGTCAGAAAGAGTCGTAAACTCCCTTTTTCTAGTAGTATTACTGTTATTGACAAGCCATTGAGCTTGATTGTTTCTGATTTATGGGTTTCCCCAAACTTATCTAAACATGGTTTTCGTTATTACATTCTTTTCCTTGATGTCTTTTCTCATTACACTTGGATATATCCACTTCATCGTAAATCTGATGCTTTGCCTATCTTTGTTCAGTTCAAAAGAATGATAGAAAACCAAACTGAGCATAAAATGAAAAAATTTCAATCAGACAATGGGGGAGAGTATAAAAAATTCACATCTTTTCTCAATGAGTCAGGGGTAATACATAGGTTTACTTGTCCTCACACTTCAGCACAGAATGGCATAGCTGAACGTCGCATTAGACATATCACATAGTCTGCTCTAGACCTATTGTTTCAAGCCTCAATTCCAACTTCCTACTGGTCAGAAGCTTTCTCTACTGCCTGTTATCTAATTAATAGATTCCTAGCTTCTCAAACTGAAATCAAAACTCCTCTGGAACTACTTTTCCATAAGCTACCAGATTACAGTATGTTAAAAGTCTTCGGATGTCTGTGCTATCCTTGTTTACGAACATATATCTCTAACAAGTTAGAACCAATTTCAAAATCTTGTGTGTTTTTAGGCTACAATAGTGCTCACAAAGTTTATATGTGCTTACACCTTCCATCCAATCGTCTATATATCTCTCGTCACGTCAAATTTGAAGAGGACATCTTCCATTCTCTGCCAAGCGGCAGGTAACTTCAGACGATACACTACAGAGTCAGTTATGTACTAGAATATTGTCTTCTTCTCCTCTCTATGTATTATCAATGTCTCCTATGCAGACCATGCCACTAGCTGAGCAAACGGTGGCTCCTGAAACAACAACATCATCACCGTTTACGTTACCGCAATCCTCAGTTCAACCATTTGTTGACAGTGCACAGCGCAACACAAATACTGGTACAACTTCTACAACAATTTTGGGTTCAACAACACAGCAACATCAACAATATTCTATGGTGACTAGATCCAAAGATGACATCAGAAAGCCTGTCAATAGATTGTGTTGAGCAGCCACCAAACATCCTTTACAAACTGATAAGTTTTTCGAGCCAAAGTCATATACAGAAGCATCCAAAGATCCTAATTAGAGACCACCCATGGATGAAGAAATCAACGCTCATATACGTAATGGTACATGGACCAAAGTACCATATGTTGATGGAATGAATGTCATCGGTTCCAAGTGGGTGTTTCGAGTTAAGCAGAAACCAAATGGAGATATTGACAGAAGAAAAGCACGGCTAGTTGCAAATGGTTTTCATCAAAAAGCAGGTGATGACTATGGTGAAACTTTCAGCCCCGTGATCAAGCCTTGCACTATAAGATTAGTTCTATCTATAGCAGCAGCACATAATTGGGATATGAAACAACTTGATGTTCAAAATGCGTTTCTTCATGGTGTGCTTGAAGAAGAAGTTTACATGAAACAACCTCCGGGGTATGTTGATCCTAAGAACCCAACATATGTGTGTAAACTTAATAATTCAATATACGGCTTAAAACAAGCTCCGCGTACGTGGTACTCCAAACTCAGCTCTTATCTGATTGGTTTGGGGTTCAAGGGCTCGATTGTTGATTCCTCCTTATTTGTGCAACAATGAAAACAAGGTATTACCTATGTACTTGTTTATGTCGATGACATCATAGTCACAGGATCTAGTTCACTACTTATCAATAAACTCATAAATGATCTGAGTACAGAGTTTGCAGTTCGTGATTTGGGCAATCTCAATTATTTTTTGGGTATTGAGGTAATTCAACAAGGTGGTGCAATCATACTCAGTCGGCGCAAGTATATTGCTGATTTTTTTAAACGTACAGCAATGGATGGTGCAAAGCCTGTCTGTACTCCTCTTGCAGCCAATACAAAGATACTACGAGTCGGCAACAACAATTTTGATAATCCAACCATGTACAGAAGTGTTGTAAGAGCTCTTCAGTACCTTCATCTTACTCGACCAGATATTGTTGTTGCAGTTGCAAAAGTTTGCAAATATATGCATGATCCGTATGAGGAACATTGGGAATTAGTGAAGCAAATTCTTCGTTATCTGAAACACACAGTTGAATATGGTCTGGCAATACGAAAATCAACTGATTTATCACTACATGCTTATTATGATAGCGACTGGGCAGGCAATTTAGATGACAGAAGGTCAACAAGTGGATATTGTATCTACTTTGGTGGAAATTTGATATCATGGAGTGCAAGGAAACAACACACTGTGTCTAAATCAAGCACTGAAGCTGAGTATCGAGGCATTGCAATAGCTACATCATAACTGGTATGGATTCAGTCATTGCTCAAAGAACTAGGAATTCCTGTGTCTACTCCTTCTTTATGGTGCGAAAACCTTGGAGCAACATATCTTACAGTCAATCCGGTGTTTCATGCACGTACTAAACACATAAAAATTGACTACCATTTTGTCAGAGAAAGAGTGGCTAGCAAACAATTAGAAGTCAAGTTCATTTCTTCTAAAGATCAAATTGCAGACATCTTTACTAAGGGCCTAGCTTCACCAAGGTTTCAATATCTCAGAGACAAGTTGAACATTCGACAACTCATGCTCAACTTGAGGGGGGGTGTTAAGGATACAACAACTAAAGCCTATATCAGTGGCTTGATTGGCGCTGATCCTTTATCATGCCAGCTACCAGAGAATCTTTCCTCAATCAAAGTTGTACGGCCTGTATCAAAGGCATGATTTGTGCAATATTTGTGTTATTCTCATTCATGTAATATATGCTCTATTTAGAGTAATTTAGCTTGTATAAATAAGATAATTCTCCACCAAGATAAGTGTGGAAGATTTCACCAAATATTTCTTCTCAACTGTCCTAAAGCATTGAAATGACTAACCTACCCTTAACCTAATTCAATTTAAAACCAACCCAATAACCACCTATATATATATAACCACCACCTCCTCCCACCACCACCTCCCACCATCGCCGATTACCACCACCGCCTCCGATTATCACCACCACCAACCACCAATTACCACCACCACCACCGCCCACCACCGCCGATTACCACCAGCACCACCTCTGATTATCACCACCACCAACCACCGATTACCACCACC